>NC_064810.1:5427384-5466694 GCF_023721935.1 Panthera uncia
AAGTTCCATTTGGGACTCTTCCCCCGTCACCGTGTTTGCATTCATGCTGGGTTTGGGAAAGTAGCTAACAGGATCTAACTAACTAGGAAAGTGCTAGAAATGCAAGCCGTTATGGAAGTAGGGCAGAAGGAAGACGTGGAAGGCGGCTTTGGGGCCCCCATATCCTTTCCCTTCCAGCCACCAGTATGTGAGCCCGGGTCCTTCTACCTGTCCCTTCTCCTGTGCATTTCCACTTCTCCTTCGGTGGCAGCTTCTCCCCAGGGCTTCCTCCCCTCTGTGTGTCGCACACACACACGCACACACACACTCACACATGCATACACACATACACGAGCACAGACACACACATAATCACATGAACACATGCATACACACATGCACACACATGCACATAAACACATGCGCACGTACACTCACATGCACACACATACACACACACATATACACACAAACACATATGCACCCACCCGCACACACAGACCCATGCACCCACATAGATACACGCACACACACGCATACACACAAACATGCACACACAGTTACACACAAGCACACACACACATCCACACATATAACACACATGCGTGCCCACGAACCCCACTTTCCTTGCCGTCTGTGCGCTGGTCACTGCATTGCGTGTCGCTGCCACCCCTGCCCCCTCCTACCCGCACTATTTCACCCCTTCCCTCTGCTCTTTACTTCTTGGAGAAGAGGGTCCACATGAGGGAAACAAAACGAGAAGGAGAAAGAGGGAAAGAGGAGGGGTAAGGCGGAGTAAAGCAAAGAGGAGGAGTTTAAGTAACAAATGATTGAATCCTCCTGAAAATAGAGACAAACCCCACTGAAACTGGTTTTACTGGAAACAGCGCTAAAGCCACACTTCGGCTCCACAGTGGGTTGACACGCACAAGGATACCAAGGGCCACGCGTGCCTGACGGAGGTGACTGTAGACTTGAGCTTCTCCGGGATCACTGGTCTTCTCACACGTGTGGGATGACTCCAGAGGGTTCTGGTGGGTTCTCGTCAGGGCGTATTGCTCCACAGAACATTAGAGAAGATTCAGCGGCTGGGGGTGGGTCAGCTGGGGAGGCTGGAGTGTGAGGGGCTCAAAGACCTGCTCGCTGTGGAGACAGATGCCTTCAAAGAGGCTCTGCTCCCCGCTGAAGGAGATCCAGCCCATCCCAGACAAGATTTAAGGACATCTGTGTGAGTGTCCTGTGGCCGCCATAGCAAAGTACCACGGACTGGGCGGCTCAGAACAACACAGATTCGTGCTGTCACAGTTCTGGGAAGGCAGAATTCCAAAATCGTTGTCAGCAGGCATGTGCTCCCTCCAGGAACTCCAGGGGAGAACCGCTTCCTTGCTGCCTCCAGCTGCTGGTGGCTGCAGGTGCTCCCTGGCTTGGGGCAGCACCTCTCCACCCCTCCTCCCCTCTTCACATGGCTCCTCCCTCTTCTCTTGTCTCCAGTCTCCCTCTGCCTTTCCCTAGAAGGACACCTGTCCCCAAACTTGGCACCCACCCCAAGTCCTGATGACTTCATCTCCAGATCCTTAACTTAATTACATAAACGAAGACTTTCTCCAAGCAAAGTCACGCTCACAGATTCTGAGGGCTGGGACATGGACATATCTTGGGGAGTAGGGGGTGGGCACTAACCAACCCACTGAAGACAGAAGCCAAGGTAGAAAGAAGAGTTCCCAGCTCATTCCCCTGGCAGGTCTCCAGGCCATTAACTTCAGACCTTCTGAGAAGGGAGATGTCTGACAGTAAAGCCGTTTTCACGTGCATTATCTAATGAAATCCCCACCACCACTCCGTGTGGTGGATTCTGCGAGTACCCCCATTTTATGAGTGAGGAGACTGAGCCCAGATTAAATGCAGGCAACGTCTTCCAGACCTCTGCTCCTAAATCGCTCAGGGAAACAAGCAGGCGGAGGGCAGGACGCTAAGAAAAGCGGGTGTGCCCCTATCCAGATTGTCAGCATCGTCAACCCATATTCAGGTTTTCCAGTCCCCTTGTCTCTCGCTGGAGTGATGAGTGCATGAGTTCTCTCGGATCTGCAGGCATCTGAAGAACATAGAAGACGGAAGGGTGCAAGAACTCAGTCTCCCTAGTGGTACTTGGATTGGCACGTGGGGTGGGATTTTAATGGACATAAAGTGCCTTTAATAAACACAGCTCACCGATTACTTGGGTGCTTTCTTCCTCATAAGGGCGTGAATTATTAAGAAAGCTCATTTGCAGTATTCACACTGTCAAAAGGGCTAATTAGAGCATCGTACAACTTAATAAAGCTTTGCTGAAAAGTGGATCACTCAGAGACACTGGATAGTCACAGAGAGTTGTCAGACCTTCAGTAGGAAAGCGCAGGCAGCCTTCGTACACAAAGATGTGGGGGCTGGGCTCTTTCCGTTACTAAGGATTTGCAATTCTCCCCCACCTTTCTCAGCTACCCCAACCCTCTGATCACGAAATCGAACGTGAGCCCTTGCAGGCAGAAAGCAGCTATCATGGCTTTGTCTTTTGATTTCAAACACATTTGTTCTACCTCATCTAGGACCTGAGCACCCTGCAATCCAGCTGGGACCAAGAAACTACTGCTTTGCAAAGGGCTTAATAAGTCCTGTTCATTCAGTGGGGACTTAGCGGGATAGAGAGCCATTCCCGAATCTGTCGCAACACTTTGCAAATATGCCACGGGTTCAAGATTCAGTTGGATCTCAGAAACAGCACGAGGCATTCTTGACCTACATTTTCAAATCACCCTGGGGGTAAAGGAATGCCACGTTTTCTTAAGTCTGAGAACAAAATGACAAAAGAATAATAGTCATGTAAATAAATAAACGAGCAAATGAATATAATGGGCTTATTCAACTCTCAAGAATAAAGATGGGTCACTGCTTTTAGGAAATGGGATGTGTAAACACCCACCCACACCGTCCTTCCCTTTCACCATGAGGCCACCCTCCATTCAGAAGCCAGGATCCTTGGGCCCTTTTCTAGCTCACTGTTCTATTCCCTCTTATATTCCATGGACATCCTCTGAGCTCAGACCATCACCATGCCTCCCGCACCTGAACATCCTCCCGTCTGGCATCCTGGCTCGAGGACAGCACACCCCAGCCCGCTTTCAAACCAGAACTGCCCACCCACCCAGTGTGCCATGGAGGGGTTACAAGTGAGCCAAAACAGTGAGCCCTCGGCCCCCAGATGGCCGGGAAGAGCCCCCCGCATTCATCCCAGCTGGTTGCTGCACAAACACTCCTTGTCTGTGTGCGTCCTGGAGAAAGAAAGACCCGAAGCCCTGGGCTAACCAATGAGCATTACCTTTTCCTTGGCATCGCTGCCTCCCTCCTCAAGCCCTGTGCTCCCCCCAGTGCTTCCAGTCACCACCCACGGGGTCCAGTGTATCACACTTTGTACCTGGGGCGCGCTGTCGCCTTTGACGTATGTTTTTCTTTCCATGGTGGGATTTTGAAGGATCTCGTTACCTCTCTTTCTCCTGCTGAAGCATGACACTTAAGAGCCTAAGCCAAGGTGCCCTAGAAAAGCCAGTGGGACGCCTGGTGGGACGGGTGTCAGGACAATTCCACCTGCTTTTGTAGTGAGCTCTGACAAGGGGTCCTGCAAAGCAGTGGCGAGGTCCAGTGACATCTCCGGCTCTAAACGCTGAACGACACTAGGCACCTGCTTAGCAGATGAGGAAGCCAACTAACCACTCTGTGTTTCCTTCCAGGTGACCTCATACATTTGCCTCCATACCTTAGAATGGACTTTTTGTTAAACCGAAGCGGTGCCAGCACCAGCAGGGACCTGAGTTTAGGGCAAGCGTGCTTGGAACCTCAGAAAAGTCGGACCCTGAAGCGACCCACGGTCCTTGAACCGATCCCCATGGAGGCGTCCTCCTCCACGTCCTCCACGAGAGAGGGACAGCAGTGGCAACAAGGGGCTGTGGCCACATTACCTCAGCGAGAGGGAGCAGAGCTGGGACAGGCAGCTAAGATGAGCAGCTCCCAAGAATCCCTGCTTGACTCTCGGGGCCATTTGAAAGGAAACAATCCCTACGCAAAATCCTACACCCTGGTATAACAAATAGCATGACTGGACAGCAGTTGTAAATACAATTTAAAAAATTCAATCAAAGCTACCTTTTTTTTACGGAATTCCAATATTTATAATTAAAGAAAATTGCCAAAATATATTAAAAAAAAAAGAGAGAAAATACTGAAACCACAGACAGTGCAAAGACTCTCCTGCTTTTTTTCTGTCTGAGTGTGAGCTCCATCTGCCTGGGCATCTGATTTTTTGGGAAAGAAGTCCAGTTTTATGATCTTCACGGGCTATTGCATTTTTACTGATTTTCTACAAAGTGCATGGGGGACTAATTAAACCTTCTGACTGGAAGTTCTATTACACAAGATTTAAGAACGAAAACAGGAAAAAAAAATTTACCCTCTTTGTGAATTTAAAAGGAACCTTGATTTGGGGGCAGGGGGGGAGACTTCGGTCATGTTTGCACACCTTTCTTTCCCATTAGAAACTGGGTCCTCAATTTGACCTCCTTCTGTTGTTAATTAGGATGAGTGCCGTCAGTGAAGGGGTTAGGGGGGAATCAATTTGATTTTCTTTTTTTCTTTCTGTTTATTTTTTAATTTAATGAGACACTCTTTGCATTTTGTCTAAGCGAAATAAAAAAGGAAAGGTTGTCTGCCTTTATTTCGGTGTCTACCTCTCTTGTCTCCTACTGATCGCTGGGTCCTCCTTCCTCTTGACTCTCGTGTTTGCAAACACCAGGACTGACCCAGACGGAGCCCAATTTAATAAACCAGCGAAGATAACAGCACTCCAAGCTCCTCAGGAATGGCTGAGAAGAGCACAGAAGACACAGCTGGTCCTGACCATAACCGGGGGCTGGCCAGGTGTTCTAAGCTTCCCAGATGTTCCATTCCTTCCTTGCCTTTCCACAGCACTTCGCCCTCTAGCTACGCCAGGGGTCAGCAAACCGTGGTCCACGTGCCAAATCCAGCCCGCTGCTGCTTTTGTAAATAACATGTCATTGGAACACTGCCATGTGCACCATTTGCATTTTGTCTATGGCTGTTTTGTGCCACGATGGCAGAGTTGAGTGGTTACAACAGAGGTGGTAGGAAAATATTACCAGCTGGCCCAGGAGAGAAACGTTTGCAGACTCCTCCTCTAGAGTCCCACAGTTAGCACCAGCTTGCTGGAGAAATGAAGAGAGGACCAGGGAATTCTATGCACCCTGCCCTCTGGGACCTGTTCTGTCACCACCATGACTGGTATCTAAATTTGCAGTAGACCATCTTAGAATATGTTGCCTCTGATTCACTCCTCTGTACCCGGAGGAAACCAGCCAATAGTAAGTGAAGTTCCTCTGAAATTTAACTTTTAATTTTTTTTCCCTCCAAGTTTAAATTATTTACCACGGGGCTCATCCTACCAGAAAACGTACTCTTAAGTAGTCTGAACTTCATTCTTCATCCCATGACACACGGTGTGCTTTAGAAAGTGCACATCATCTGCCCATGGCACCCACACCCACACCCCATCCCAGACTCTCTTAGGTCTTCACAACAGGGGTCTGGCATTGATCAGAAAACTTGATCAAATGCCCATGGCAGCTCAGTTGCCCAGGTAACACACTACACAAGTACCTTTCTCTCTCTTAGTAGTCTCTACAGGCTCCTATTTAAGCCACCAGCACAAACTGGTGCCAATTATTACCATCTGACATGTTCAGAAATGTCTTTCCTGTTCTCCCCTCCTCCTTCCTTCCTTTCCTCCCTCTTTTCCATCACTGCTTCCTTCCATTTATTTTCCAGGTAGGCACATTGACCTACCTAGCCTGCAGACCAGGTCCACAACTCATCTGCCGGAACAAACATTAGATGACTCCGTGCTTGTGAAGTGTGCTTTCTTTATTCTTGCCACAGTTTCAGAATTTGATCCCTGTTGACAGTTTATTGTCTGCACCCTTACAGACCCTCACAGACTGCTTTTGTATGCAAAGGAAATTAAATGCTGCTTTCTGGGAAAAAATTAAAACTATCTTTCATCAGTTTAAAACTTCTATAGTCCCCAAACTTAGAAGTTTACCATTTTTTTCATTTTCTCTCAAGCTGTGCAAAAATAAAAATTCTGCATCATGACTGCCTCTCTAATGGATTACTTTCATAATCCTGCCTTGATGACGTTCGTTAAAATGAATTCAACACACAAGCATTGTATCAAAAAGTCCACTTCTCTCTCTCTCTCAGGAAGGGGCCTGGAATTAATAGCCACAAAGAGATCCAGATCTATAGACGTAAAAGGGGCACTGTGTAGTAAAACAGCCATTATCCAGGGTGACAATAAATTAATTTTCCTCTGGACCTCTGCCTGTCTCTAACCTGATTTATAATGTCTTTGAGAGGTCATCTTGTTAGGCTAAGTCTGAAACCAGAGTGCTTTATCTTAGATCAATGGGACGCAGGTAAGTTCTTTATCCTTTGCCAATATCTAGAGGGTCACTGGACAATAGCCATTGGGTCAATGGGCTGGGTTTCTTCTGAGGCATCCATTCAGCTGACAGTCTAAAAAAGGCCCACCTTCCTAAAGTGAACAAGGCCTTTGCTTAATACATAGCCAATAAACCACACAGCATTAGTACACATATATCTACACGAACCCTAGTGCTTGCATTCGGTTCGCATGTCTGCCTGCCCACTTTCTTACATCCATATCTGCCATGACCTTCCACGAGGAGGAGAAGGTGTAGAAGTGGAGGTGAAGAAAGATGAAGGGGTAAAATGATACAAAGCTTATCATAGGTCAGGATGGATAACCTCCCATCCCACCATGTTTGTGCCCATGCTACAGAGAATCATGATAATACTTTAAGACACCGAAAACACACTGTTGCTTAAATTGCTCATAAAATAAGCAGGAAATCGCAGTCCGTTAAGGCCCTTCTGATCTGGGACTTTGATCTCCATAGGCCAAAAGCTTCATGTGACTTTTAAGGAAATGACTGAGGCCTTCCAGAAAAGCTGTGAACTCTGTAAATCTATTTCTAGCAAAGGTGGACAGCCTCCGTGGACTAGGATTGCTAATCCAAGAACTAGTTGATTATAATCACCTACTCTTGAAGGTTCAATGGGAGCTGATGGTATGTCCATGTTCAAAAGTGTTCCTCTATTACCTAAACAATGTGACCCAGAGGGCATCATCAGCTCTCTGAAGATCACTTGGGAAGATTAAGTATCAATAATTTAATATCCAAGGGTCCTGAGCCCCATGTTAGTTTTTCACTCATTGGCTCAAAGTGACCTGTCAAACAACAGAGTCAGAGGAATAAAGCTGGAGCGAAAGAAAAGTTTTCTTCAGTTCTTAGAAACCAAACTGTTGCAATCCTAACAAGGGCATAAGTCAAGGAGTCTTCAGGCTTATGTAGAACTGTGTCTGTTTGCTCTTCTATGTTGTTTATTTGAGAAGATTCGTGATGGTAGAGCTCTTGAGTAGCCTAAGGAATTTCTGAGCCTACCGAGCCGCGGCTAGGACAGAGTTAGGTGGTAACTAAGGATGGGATCCTGGCTGAGCCCCTCTTCCCTCCACAAGCTGGGACCAAAGATGGGATGGACCTCAGTGTTGGCTGGGTCACTCGAGTATCAGCAAGCATGAGAGTGGGAATTAACGGTTGAAAGACAATCTGCCATGAGTCCCTTGCATTTGTGCATATCTGCTGAGAGGAGACATTAATGGATTCTGTTCTGTACTATATTTTCAAGGATGTCTGCATAACAAATAGCTTTGGAAGATAGAGATATGTCTCCCTTCTGGGCAAGAGGCAGTTACGTTTGCTGACCAAGATAATAAAAACAATGTCTTTCTCTGAGGCAAAATTTAACAGGCTTGCCAGCAACCCTTTTTTTTTTTTAAGTTTGGAGTTTCCTAGGCATTAGACACAGGCATTCACACCCTCAAGCTTCCCTGCCTGTCTGCATGGCCTCAGTTAGGTCCCCTGGTGTTCTACCGTCTTCAACCCAATTTCTCATCGTCTCAGCCCGCTCCCAACATTCCTGCTGCCACATTGTCCATGGCTCTCGGTTCATACCCTTCTCATCTGACTTACCATATAATTTAGTTATTTATGATGGTTGTCTATTCCTACAAGGTCGGCTGCACAAGGACAGAGCTCCATCTTCTCAGTGTGTTCTTCATTCCTAGATCAGCACCTGGTCCGTTGTAGGCATCCTATGATTATTTGTTGAAATGGAAAAGAAATGTGTGGTGCTTCTTAACTTCATGGTTCCTCGACTGTGACCCAAACCTACTGTGTGCACAGTCTACCTGGCTCCTCTGTATCACCCCATGGGCCTTGAGGGCACAAGAGAACTGATGGGGTCGTGGCACTCATGACCTTCTCTGTGCTGTGAGTAATACCACACTGAGTCTCTGACTTAGGAGACTGGAGTCCTCTGCCATGGAACTGTGGCAGACCAAGCTATTAGCTTTTAAGTGTGATACAAATCTGAGACTCTCTACACGTCCTGACAATAGCAAACCAGATGTGGGCAACACCAGCCCCCTCCTCAACTCCCTAGCAGGACCCTTGCAGGTTAAGCTTCTGGGTGTGATCCACTGACTCACAAACTTTTTACAATTTGATGAGAATGTTGTTGTTATAATTGTTTTGCTTTTCGCAATCTCTCACCTTCAGAAAGAAAGGGAAAAGGCTGGGGAAAAGTAACTTTGAGCACATGGCAAGGAGTGCCTGTTTCATCTCCCAAGACAAGCTTGGCAAAGCTGGAAAGTTCTTTGTGTTCCAGAAACTTCAAGCCAACTGTAAGAAGAAAAGGCAGTGTTTATTATCACTGGCATCATGCCTCCCCACAGGGGGTTGTGTTCTGCCTCAAAGAAATAACCCTTCCGTGGAGAGAAAAACAACTGGGATTTACATTCGTGTGTGTATTGACGGGAAGGTGCTCAGAAGTGTCCTTGAGACAGCAGGGCCCAAGGCCAAACCACCACCAAGGGCGTTACCATGACCACCTGAGCATCGCAATCGGAGGGAAGGCAGCCATTTCCAACAATGCTGTGTGTGGGCACAAAGTTCTGTTTGCAAAGAGTTAATTCGTGTTTGCTTCAGTCTCTCATTCTCTGAGGTTCCCCTAAGGGCTGAATGCCTCAAAAAAAAGAGAGGGGGCCTCTTCTTGACACTGCATGGAAAAGTATTTAACAAACTATTAAAAAGATTCTTTCTGTTTCTAGATCTAAAATGTTAAGTGTCTTACAAAGAGTCAGCTTCTAAGATGGAGTAGTAATGGTGCCAGCATGCTGACCCAGCACTCAACCCCCGGTAATGTGAAAAAAAAGACCTTGACCTGAGTAAGAGCACAATGTTCCATCAACCACTGTGCCCATACTCAATGACACACAAGTAGGACACATCCTAGACACCACATCAGCAACCCTCCAATGTCTATTTTCCCATCCAAGGTAGGAGGTTGCTCTGCCATTGACCAGGAAGGGAACCTGATGTCAGTCCAAAGACGTGCACTCTGCACATGCAGAGCAAAGCACCAGCCAGGTAAAGATGTACTGTTAGCCCAACACTACCTGTTTTTCTGACCACTTGGCCCCATGGCAAGAGAACATCCCTGTTCCATTGAAACCGCCATTTCTTTCATTATCTTTAGCTTAGTGGATCTTGGTGGAAGACACTCAGCCCAATCATGTGGCAAGAGTTAACCTTCAACATCAAGGAGCTGATGTTTTCATTAGTAGTTAAGAGTCTTTTGTATCAAACCAAGCATCCAACAAAGGCTGTCAGAGCAGGCAGCAAGGGGACGTTCTAATGGCTAGGGAACTAACTGGAAACTCTGCAATGTCCATTCTTGTCAAAGACTGTTATCAAGATGTCTTTGTCTGTTTGCCTCCCTATGTGCCCATTCTGCCGAATATGAAACATGTTGTGTGTTTAATGATGTCGGGTAACAGGAGGATTTGGGGCTGACAAGGCACATGGTATAAATAGCAAGAACACTGTGAAGAGAGGCTCAGCTCTAGCACCAAGTCCAGGAACTTACCGTGAGATCTCGTATTTGGCCATCTGGTTTGGACATCTGCAAACAGACCTGATTGGATCAGCTCTCCAAGGCCCTTCCAGTTCAACAAGGGGATGATCCTCGTTGGTGTCAATCTCATTGGGTAAATATCCGAGCTCCTTAGAAGTGTGTGTGAGAGGTGAGAGTTGTATTGCATTCTTTTTTCTTTTTTCTTTTTTTTTTTTTTTTTACTCCTACATCCAGCTCAGGCATCAGCCAAACCTGGTAAATGTTTTCAAATGATGCCTATGAAGTAGGTGTGCAGCTGTTTCGTAGAATGTGAAAGGACGCTCTAAATATACATTGGCCCTTTTTAATAAACTCCTAAATTTTAAACTTTTTAATAAACTCCTAAATTCAGCTAATTACTGTGTGTGTATTCTTTATTCTGGGGGAAAGGGAAAATAAAGAAATGTGATTTGGACTGCTAGGCACGAGGCAAGAGAACATGCCTGTTTCACTGAAACTTTCACTTGTAAAAGTTTTATGTAGTAGAGATTTCTCTGCATGTTGCATAAAATCTCACATATTGGTGTTGAAGAGACTGACCTTCTCCCGAGTCCTTCAAAATAAAAACTTTTTTTAGGTAGTCTGTATCCTAACATCATAGTTAACAGATTTCTAAGTTTGTGCTGATAACCCTTGTGTGAGAGTCAGCAGAAAATTGACTTTTATTGTTGTTGCCACTGTTGGTAACAAGGCTGGGGTGCAGCCCCAGTGACTCACATTTGCCAAGATATCACACTTCTCAGTCTTGGAAATGTAAACCAGCCTTCTGTAGCTGAGGCTCCTGGGAAGCCAGCACTTTTCATGCCATCCTAGGTCCACTGGGTTGGTCTAACCCTTCAGGACCCTCTCTAAAGCCCAATGCTCTCCCCTGCCCTCACTCCCAGCAAACAGACAACCAAGAAAAAGCCTTCCTTTTTCTGCACACACCCCCAAACTTTTTAGAGCCTACACCCTTCCTTACTCTTATCCTCCCAGGACAGTAGTCAAAGTGTCCCCCTCCTACCTACATCTCATCTGTCCATCTGTAGGCTGGATCTCCACCCCTCCCACCTTTATAAGGCCTCCCTCCCCCACTCACTCATGTCTCCTCTCACATTTGTATGATATTCAAGTCTTTCACATCAAGAAAAAATAAATCTCTCCTTCCACCCACCAACCACTGCAGGCACTGTCCTGTCCCCACTCTCTTTCACAATGAAGCATCTTGAAAAATTGTACACCATGGTCACACGCCCATACCACCTGTTTTCCTCCCATCTACTCTCTCCCCTGAAGGTGACCTCCTTGAGGATGTATAAGAATTCCCTGTGGCTTGATCCCATGACCCTTCTTTCAGTCAACCTCTTCTGCAGCACTGGAGAAATTGTCTTCTTCCTGGTTCCTGGTTCTTCTACTCTTTGGGATAATTCTTCTCAATTTCATTGATAAGCTTCTCATTCTCCATAAGTCCTTTCAAATGTGCATTTTCCCAGATGTCCACCCTCACTCCTATACATTTATTTCTCATCCCGGACAATTTTAGTAGCCCATCTGCAATGATAGCTTCAATTATTACCGACATTCTGGTGAATCTTTATATCTCCAACCTGAACTTCTGCCCTAAGCTATCAATCCACATCCAACACTCTCCTGGACACCTCCACTTGGATGTCCCATGCAAAGCTCAACCTCACCCTCCATTAACACTTATGACTATATATGATCTCATTGCTCCTGGCTCCCCTCCTCCTGAGTCCCCACCCCAATGATGGCTTTACCATCCCATCCAGGACTCTTCTTCACCTCTGCAGTCACTAATCATGTCTCTTATTCTTTTACACTTTTCCCTGTGCTTCTTAATCTCTCCACAACTGCTCTGGCTCAGGTCTTTCTTCACATAGACTATAGAAATGACTTCCTGGAATAGGTCTTGGTATCTCCAATATTATACCCTTTCCAGTCTCATTCTCTATACCAGTGCCAAACTAGTCTTCCTAACATGAATTCTCATTGAGCAATTTATTGCTTAATACTTTTCCATGATTTTTCCATTGCCTTAAGTAAAATATCCAAGCTCTTCAGTAGACCATATAAGGTCATTCATGATCTGGTTCTTGTCAAGTTTAGTCTTTCTAGACTAGACTAATTCATCTCTATCAATACCCCTTTGTCCCCCCCACCACCACCACTCTACACACATTCAATGTTTCTATCAGTGTTTTTTCAACACTTGTACTAACTCTATCACCCTGTGACTTTGCACATGCCTATTTGTCTATCTGGAACGTCATATCCCCTATCCTACTTGTCTGACTAATCTTTGCCCATCTTTCTGAGCTCAGCTGAGAGGTCACTTCCTGGGGCATAATTGTCCTTTATCCCTCATCACACTGTTAAACTCAAGAAAAAAACTTAGGTTCAGTGACCCTGGAATCACCTATCTTTGCCTCTGCTACGACACTTACCACTCTGAATCATAATGGTTTGCTTAGGATTTGTCTCTCTCCCTAGCTTCACTTCATCTAGAACTCTTCACTTCCCTTTTACCAAATCCTCTGTGCCAATCCTCTGGCTTCAAGTGCCTATACATGTAACTCTTTTGGGAAGAACTCCCTTCGGCTGCTGGAGTCATTTTACACACAGGTGAAGAGAGTGACAAGTGCCTAAGATGTCCCCTGGATGAAGGGCCTTATCCAATGACTGGCACAGGAGTGTGGAATCGAAGTTCCTTTGCTTACGAGCAGGGAAACCAACCTGATGATCTGTACCTTATTCTTCAGTCTTCCTGAGACACAAGTCGGAGCCCAGGATTTTGCCTGAAGTTATACTCAACTTCACATCTTCCTTACTCTTCTCTGGTTTTCAAAGGGCAGCAATCATGATCAAGATTCACGTACATCATTTTTCCTTTCCTGCCCCAGTGCCAAGGTTGGACACAACATCAGAGATCTCATGGAGTGTTAAATGTACCAATATGGAGTCCTGCATAACAAAATGTGTGGAACAAAGAGACCACTTATGGAAAAGAAAGTGTGACATTGGGCACATGATGATGGGTCTACTGTCCTACTATATCTATAAGTAACAATAGAGTATGATAATAGTATCTTGAAGATGTAGCCAAGATGCTACAATGGACACAACGCTCCATGAGGTTGGGGTGCTATGATATGGGATGCAGCACATATCGTAAACCAACATCCATCATATGGTGCTAAGTCCCCAGTGGTAGAATACATGGATCCAGAGACCAAAGTTGGGAAGCAGGAGTAACCTTACTGATCATGACTCTCAATAACTCACAAGGAAATGTATGATTTACTCCCCACAACTTTAGGTTCCATGGGTGTAGGGACCCACTTACCAGAGCAGAGCTGTTTCCAGCAGGAGACACGGTAAAACTCACATTAAACTTAAAGCTACAGCTACTGCCTAGTCATTTTGGGTTCTCTTTAACAGCGCATCAGCAGGCAAATAAAGGTGTTACCATCCTGGAAGGAGTATTTGATCTGGATCATCATGAGGAAGTAGGATTTCCATGTCATGAGTGCAGACACTCACCAATGTTCACCAAGCAGTTGACTCCCTGGGGTATCTCCTGGTGCTCCCATGCCCACTTTTAACCATGCATGAGCAGTTACAGCAACCATAGTCTTAGATACAGCCACCCAGGGGGTCCTTCCTCTCTGGGATGAGGGTCTTGGCAACTTTTCTAAGCAAACTACCCGGGACAGTAGAAGTGATCCCTGATGGTGAAGTTTATCTAGAATGGATGACAGATGAAAGAGATAATGAACAGCAGATAATGAACTCTCCTCTTGTAGGGTTTTCCACAGAAATTGAACCCAACCACAATCTGGAAGTAGCCATGACATGTTGGACGGAATATAATGTGAGAAGAAAGTAGATCTAGGCAGAACATGGGATGGACTGAACGGACCTGTTGGTTCCCCACCCAGACCCCTCAAATATCTTCTTAATCTTTCCAGGTGCCCACACTCCAGCTTCTGTGGACCTCTTTCCTAGAGGCACCACCTCCTTCATTGCACAGCTCTTGAGCTCCTGGGGTTGTCTTTCCTACAAGAACAGAGAGCCAATTTGTCTAGGAATTGGCATCCCGGGAGAGAGCTTAACCAGTAACTGACGAGACAGGAATAAGGAAACCCAGCTCCCTTGCCTCAACATGAAGCAAAATCCAAACTGCAATTCATCCTCCAGAACTCCATGCAGACCAGCCTAAAGCTGGGACTTTGCCCAATATCACACCCTTGCTTCTTCTCTTTTCCAACTTTCCTCCCCACTCCTTTTCTGCTTTCTTTTGGTAGCATTTTAACAGATCATTTGAACATAAACTCACATCTCAAGTTCTATTTCTAGGGAGGCTTACCTAATGTAAGGTCCCACTTCATCCTACCCTTGTACCTGTTCTAGTGTCTAGTATATATTATATGCTCAATAAATATTGAGCAATAAATGAATAAATGAATAGATAGCATTACAAGTGTTAATACCTCTTGGGGGCAGCTGGGTGGCTCAGTAGGTTAAGTGTCCAACTTCAGCTCAGGTCATGATCTCACAGTCATGGGCTTGGGCTCCACGCTGAGTGTGGAGCCTACTTAAGATTCTCTCTCTCTCTCTCTCTCTCTCTCTCTCTCCCTCCCTCTCCCTCTCCCTCTCCCTCTCCCTCTCCCCTCTGCCCTTGCCCCCCAACAAATAAAATTTTTAAAAAAGAGTTTTCCCACCCAGGCCTTCTCACAGATGAAGAACTAGCAGGACGCTGTTAAAGCAGGGACTCTGCAAAGGATATTTTCAGCTGTATTGACAGGCTGGGGGAATAGGTAAATCGGTTGGGCTTTGAAGTCAAGGAGGAGAAGTCATTGGTGTCTTCAGCAGGGTTGGACTCAGCTAGGAGGCACCCAATTTTAACTTTTATCTTTTAACTTTGATGACAAAATCCTTTTCAGGCTTATAACCGAATGAGGATTAACATTTGGACTACCAGTAAAGGTTTTCAAAGATAGAAGATGAGATATTTATAGGTCTTGCAATACATGTGGAACCTTTAACACCGTTTCCAGAAATCTGAGTCTGGTTTTCTTTTAAGGCTTATTCTGTGATGCCCCACATTGTGGCTGATGCATCCTCCCACCTCCCTGCTAAGATGGACCCAGTGTTGCTAACACATGGGGCAAGAGGTTGTTGAGTTGAGCACAATATTTTAAAAGAGGGCCAAAAAAACCCACCATTTCACACAAAGTTAATATGACCTAATCTTTGGACCAAAAATAATAAATACAGGAGAACGGGCTTCATTAGAACCTGCCCCATTATACAGATGGAAACCACTGAACCCTGAACACATACCACACCAGGATTTTTCATCAAGAAATTAATATTGAGACTTAATGAACAGCTCAAAGAGGTCTTACTTTTCTTTAGGTCATTTCAAAGACTTTTGTGCTGACCTGTGTATATGCACTAACACTGCTGGAAAGTTAAAACGTAGTGATTAAGACAAATCAAAACCACACTGAGATACCACCTCATGCCAGAGTGGCCAAAATGAACAAATCAGGAGACTATAGATGCTGGAGAGGATGTGGACAAACGGGAACCCTCTTGCACTGTTGGTGGGAATGCAAACTGGTGCAGCCACTCTGGAAAACAGTGTGGAGGTTCCTCAAAAAATTAAAAATGGACCTACCCTATGACCCAGAAATAGCACTGCTAGGAATTTACCCAAGGGATACAGGAGTACTGATGCATAAGGGCACTTGTACCCCAATGTTTATAGCAGCACTTTCAACAATAGCCAAATGATGGAAAGAGCCTAAATGTCCATCAACTGATGAATGGATAAAGAAATTGTAGTTTATATACACAATGGAATACTACATGACAATGAGAAAGAATGAAATCTGGCCTTTTGCAGCAATGTGGATGGAACGGGAGAGTGTTATGCTAAGTGAAATGAGTCATACAGAGAAAGACAGATACCATATGTTTTCACTCCTATGTGGATCTTGAGAAACTTAACAGAAGTCCATGGGGTAGGGGAAGGAAAAAAAAAGGTTAGACAGGGAGGGAGCCGAACCATAAAAGACTCTTAAAAACTGAGAACAAACTGAGGGTTGATGGGGGGTGGGAGAGAGGGGAAAGAGGGTGATGGGCATTGAGGGGGAGGGCACCTGTTGGGATGAGCACTGGGTGTTGTATGGAAACCAATTTGACGATAAATTATATTTTAAAAATCGAGTATAAGATCTATAGTCAGACTACTGGATTCGATTCTGGGCTCTACCATGGATAAGCTTGTAATCTCTGGGCAGTTACTTTCCGTGTCTCAATTTCATTATATGTAAAGCATGGGAAATAACCCTAACTTCTTTCAAGGATGTTATGAGTATGAAACAAGTTCATGCATCTAAAAAGCTTGGAACAGTGTCTGGTATGTATAAGTTATTAATAAGTGTTAACAATTGTGGTTAGCTATTCCTTTGACCCATTTAAGACCATGCGTGCTGAGTCATACCTGTCAACGGAGAATGTCCCAACAAGCATCCCTCTCACTTCCAAACACTGTTTCAACATTTAGGCTGAGAAGGGTCACTTTGTTATAGTTGTTTAGATCAGCATAAGGCAAACACTTCTGCCAGGAGCTTTTGATTAGGTGAATGTCCATGGTGCTGAAATCAATTCCTAGCCCAAGAGCGCACATGTAATTGTGTCTAATCATGTTTACATGTTTAATTATGCAGTGACTTTTCAATTTTATATCATGTCTTCTGTTGTTTGAGCCAGTTTGGTTCGTAAAGCTATTATATTAACATACATTAAAGAAGAAAGGAGAGACTGCCAAAAGGGAGGGGAGGGAGACAAAGAGGGGCTAATTAAAGCCACTTCTTAAAGGGTGTCTACCAAATATCTATAAATGACAGCATGTATGGATTCAACTTCAAAAGAAAGTTCCATCACTCTACAAGAAGCATGTTTAAATTTTTTAAATAGTCATTAATGGCATGTAGCTACATGTCCTCATGTATTTCTTATTTATTAGACATAATAAAAGTAATAAAAGCAAGTTCTTGTTTCTCAAATGTTTTAGCTTTTTTTAATAGCCGAATTACATTGAGTAACACTTGAATAACCTCAGAAAAGCATCCATTTGGACCCTGGTGATGTCTGAAACGGCAACAGCTCACACCCACCTGGAAGCCGTTCCTTCCTGCACAACCTCTAGAGTCCTGTTCACCCGAGTTTTCCCATCCTTCAACAGTGGGACAGCATTTACACAGCTTCTATGTAAAGCTCCAAAGAGAGGTTCTCTAACAACTATAACCTTAAGTTATGAAGTTTAATAGAACTTCATGAAATTGGCAAGACTTCACTGAGAACCGTTGAACTCATATGCTGGAATGAAAGCTATATGCAGCCAACAAAGCGGATACAGCAAGTTGGAAGATTTACATACGATAGCAGAGAGACCCTTAGGTGATCCCCCATGACCCCTGCCTTCTATTTATGCCTTTGTGCAATCCCCTCCCTCTGAGTGTGGGCATCCCTGTGACATTCTTTCCACAGAATGTGGCAAAGGTGACTGTCACTCCTGTGACTACATCACATAAGACTTCACCTGGCTAGCCACCTTGCTTTCACATTCCTCCTGGCCTTCAAGAGGAGTCATGCTGTGAACTGTCCCTGGGCAAGATAGCATAGCAGAAGACTGTGGGGACCCCCCGCAAGGGGGGCAGCCTCTGGCCAACAGCCAGCTCTCAGTCTTGCACTTACGAGGAAATGTGTTCCACCAATAACCCGAGCAAGCTTGGAAATACTTTCTTCTCCCGAAGAACGTTCTCAAGAGACTTCAGTCCCCGTGGCCCTCTCAACCCCTTCACTGCAGCTTGGTGAGACCCCAAAGCAGAGAACCTAGATGCTTCATGCCCCAAAGCCTCATTCAAGAAACTGTGAGACCATGACCGTGCGTTGTCCTCAGCCACTAACTTACGCAGCGTAAGTAACTTTACACACACTAAGAAGCCAGACGTCTACAGGTGTAACCATCCTGGTTCTCCAGAACTGCATGAAGCCTCCACTTGAATTGGTGATTAAAAATTAAAACTCAATCCAAGGAAATTGACCACTTCCAATTTGTGACTCGGCCTGTTGAGGGTAAGTACTTATCCAAATAAAGGATTCCTTCCTGCCCCTTCTTTGTGTCTTCGTGGCGACCTAAGTTCTGGGAGCAGTTGTGTCCTGAGGAACACACACACCCAGTTCAAGACAGGCTGGCTGGGGTGAGGGTTGGCCTCCAGCTCTGCTGCAACCTGAGTCTCGGTGAAGCTGCCACTCAGGGCCTTCAGTAGTCTATGCAGACAGTGCTGAGCCCTGTGGTCCCTGCCACGGCCACTGTGTTTGCCCTGTTCTGACTTAACAGGCGCTCTGGTCCAGCTGGGGGCCTGCTCCTCCCTGGAATGTGTGGGACCTTGAGATTGCCTTGGGATCTGTCTGGTTAAATGCCTCCCTCAACCTTAGGTCATCTGCATAAGGGTCTTCTCAGGTCATCCTAGGAGGCTTGCAGTGTTTCCAGACTATGCTTATTGGGCTCCTCAAACCTGTGTGCACAATTCTTGCCTCGTTAGAATTTAAAATTGTCTCTGGGAAGAGTCAGAATGTGGACGGAGATGTTCTCAGACACCTACGAACAGATCTGTTGTAACCTTATTGCCTCCTGAGCCCCTTGCTTGTTCAATCCTTATTTCCCTTTGCAAGTAGTTGAAAATCTGCCTTTGCATTGTATTCTGTGTCTTCTCCAGAAATCCAGCTTATTTTATACTCTCTGTAGTCCACCCTCCAAGCTTCCTTAACAAAACTCACAAATCCTTTTGTCTTTCAACACAACCCAGCTCTCACAAATCAAAAATCCCTTGGTTTTTAGAGTGTTATCTTTTACAGTGACTTTCAAGAGCCAGTTTTGGAACTCCAAGTCAAGAATTTGGCCTTTGTTCTAGACATTATCATCTTTTCCCTTGAGATCCGAGAGACAGAGTTTGCCTGAATGCTTGTGGAAAGATAGAAGGAAAAGAGGAGACAATATCAAGATAATCATATGCCATGCATGGCCATGTGTAAGGGGACAGTGGGCAGAGCATGTCCTCCCCCAAAATATGTTGAAGCCCTAACCCTGATACCTAAATGTGACTTTATTTCAAAATAGACTCCAATTAAGAAGTCATAATCCATTAGGATGGGCCCTACTCCAACGTGACTGGTGTTCTTAGACATTGTTACACAGGGAAACAACCACGTGTTGCTGGAGACAGAGATTGGGATGATGCATCCATAAACCAAAGAACACCAAAGGTATCACCAACATCATCAAAAACAAACAGTAGATTCTCCACCAGAGCCTTCACAGGGAACATGGCCTTACCAACACCTTGATTTCAGACTTCTGGCCTCCAGAGCTTTGAGAAGATCAATTTCTGTTGATGTAAGCCGCCCAGTTGGCATAACTTGTTATGACAGCCTAGGAGACCAGTGGAGACAGCTAGACAGGGATGGGTTGCTACCATGCAAAGACAGCCCACCCCACCTCTCTTCTCCACCTCCAGACTCCAAATTCCACAAACATACCCATTATCATCCCTCAGGTGCAAATAAGTGAACATGCAACCTATCCTGATTTAAGCAAGAACAAGATTTTGTTGGGAGATAGATCTGACCAGCTTCAGGAGCGGCTGGATACAGGTGCTCAAACAATGTTACTATCTCCTTGCGGCTTTGTCTTTTTTTCTTTTTGTCTTCATTCTTCAAAGGTCAGCCTTTCCACTTGAGCTATTGATCCCATCCTTTTGCTCTTCCTTTGCTATTGTTTTCCAGTAATCATTCTTTCTCTTTCTCTGTTCAGCCTACCAATCAGCCATGGAATCAATTTTTACCCAGAAAACTCATTTGGCATGAGATAATGTTGCATGATGATTAAGAGCATAGATTAGGGAGCCAGTGTCTCTGCCAACCATTAGCTCTGTGTTCTTGGGTGAGCCATTAACCTCTCTGTGCCTCATTCATCATATGGAGATAATAAAAGTAATTACCTCACAGTGTTGCTTTGACAATGAAGCTGAAAGACATTTAGTACATACAACCCAGTGAGTTCATATACATTAAATGTGGAGAGTAGGGTCTGACAACCGGTAAGCACCATTTATGTATGCCTACATATAAAAAGTACCTGTGTATTATGCAAAGTCATTTTAAACTAATGGTAAAACTTTTCAAAGCAAGCCTGTGACATAACTTGCCATTCCTAGAAGTTACACAATGAGGAAAGTGAAGCTCAGAGATATTTAGTATCTTGTCCAAGATCACCAAGTTAGCAAAAACTGTAGCCAATATTCCAAAATAGTTTTCTCCTTTCCAAGTGTACAGATCTCTCCCTCTATTTGTCTCTTTCTCCTCTGTATACCAAAATACCCAAGTGTCCCTTGTCCTAAACACAGGCTTCTGTCTTCCTGCTGGGACCTGAATGTCCCCTGCAGGCCCTAAAGCTTCTGTCATCTGTCTCCACTTTTATTTACTAGGATCTCATAGAAGTGGCTGACACTCAACATTCCCACATTCCCAATCCTTGCTCACTTCCTTACCCTTTACAATCTTGTTTTCTTTCCGGAATTCTCCCAAAAATGCTCTCATGAAGATCACTAAATAGCCTTTGAGCATGGCATCCAATGGCCTTCCCAAGGGCCAGCCTTCCTGACTGCCCAGAGAGGGGCACCTGTCCATGGACTCTCCCTATGAATCCTCTCCCACCCACGGCCCCCACCGGTGTCTTGGTCTGTTTGGGTTGCCATAAAATGCCACAGGTAGCTTAGACATTGTTTCTCACAGTCCTGGAGGCTGGAAGTCCCAGACCAAGGTGCCCACAGACTGGATTCCTGATGAGGCCTCTCTTCCTGGCTTGAGTCTGGCTGCCTTCTGGCTGTGTCCTCGCATGGCCCTTCCTCAGTGAGTACACGTAGGCGAGGAGCTAGGGGACCTCTGGTTTCTCTTCTTATAATGGTGCTAATCCCACCATGGAATCCACATTCATGACTTCCTCTAAACCTAATTACCTCCCAAAACCCCATCTCCAAATATCATTATGGTGGGAGTTAGGGATCAACATATGAATTTGGGGGAACACTTAGGCTCTGGACCTCTCTTGTCCTCCATCTGGGATTTTGAAGGGCTGGGTGCCCCCATCTCCCACTGGCCCCATCCCCCACGGGCCCCATCCCCCACAGGCCCCCATCCCCCACTGGCCCCATGGCCTTCTCCAGTCGGGACCAGAGGCTGCCATTGCTCCAAAGCAAAGTCATCAGATCAGCTGGAAAGAAAAAAGAAAGATGTCAAGTTCTTAATATCTGAGGGTTTTTCCAAGCTATGCCCAAGGAAAAAAATGAAACAATTTAAAAAATACTTTCTTCTCCTAAGAGGGAAAAACACTCTCTTTAAACCAGAAGAGAGCCAGTGAAGTGCAAATAATTAGATATGTACAAGGTCTCTGGGAAGGAGCCATGAACCCACCTCAGGACTGGCCCCAAGGGGATGAGGCAAGGAAGCCTCTGATATGATGGGGACCAGGGAGTTGAGGAGACGTGGGGGCCCTTGTGCACATCTGCATGGAATGCTGAGGCCAAGGGCACAAGTAGGCTCACAGAGCCCCCACCCCTGATAGACTGGAGCAGAATCAAATTCAGTAGCAGGCAGTGTCAGAGGAGGGGTCACAGTCTTGAGGGGAGGGGCGGGGGGCGGCCAGAACCAAGCAGCACCCATGGAACATACATGTTGCAGAGGCCAGTGTCTGCAATGCCCAGTGATGCCATCGTCTTAGTCCCTAGAATGAATCTTCCCCCACCCCCGGAAAAGCAGCGGAACAGGAGAGGAACCTGAACATTCACTGTGTTTACTGTGAATTAGGGAGATTTTGTTTCCACTACGTGCAGAAAGGGGCCTCCAGGGAGAAAGTCAGTTACAGGACCCATGCACTGACTCATGCGGTTCTGGAAACTGGTCCCTGCAAAGCTTTGGGGTTTGTGTCTGATGCTGGTGCTTAAGGTCCACAAAGAAGGCAGTGGAGGCAGGAAGGATGGGGGACAAGGACAAGGAAAGCCGCAAGTGGGAACCATAATCCATGAGCACAGATGGGCACCCATGAGGATCTGTTTTGAGCATGACCCCACTGGTGAGGGAGGGACTAAGGCCGTGTGGTTAGGGGATGGTCAAACACACAGCACCTGACACTGGACAGGTGTGACCCACAGCAGCTTGCTGGTCACATACCCTCATACCACGCTCCGTGCAGGGCCACACGAGGGCCACACTCAGGGTGCACAGCCAGGGCTGTGGGAGCAGGCTTTGCAGGATCAGGAGGATGTGGCTGGCTTGTTTGAATATCCTGCGGGCTGGCAGAGAACTGAAACCTGCTACCAGTGTTTTGCCAGGTGGCAGGGCACACATAGCATAGGCTGTGTCCCAATCCACACCTTGAACTTCAGGAGCAGGTGGCAAGGTGCCCTTCAGGGGAAGCTGGCCTTCTTGGTCATGGAGTCACGCCCTCCCCCATCCGTTCCATGGAAGCCACCACAGCTGAGTCAACAGATGAGGACAATGTGTACAAGCAATGATCGTGCCTGGACTCCGTGCACTGACCTCCCAAGGGCTGAAGGATAATGGCTGCAGCTTTACCTGCACCTTCAAAACCTGTGCAAAGGCCCTGTGGCCCACCCTAACTCCGCCCTATGCACAGAGCTGGATCTTGGGAAAGGTAGTTGCCGCTTGGTCACGACCAGGTGGTGAAGCCACCACACAATCCCTGCCCTTCCCCCCAAGACTGGAGAAAGTGCCATATCCTTCCTCCAGAGAAGGCTCCCCTGATTATCTCAGCTGAAAATGGGACCCTTCTCCTGGAAACCTCCAAAACACCTCATCCTTCCCCGACAGTGCTCCTGATTCTGTGCTGCGGATCTACTTGTGGTTACCTTGCATTTCCCCTGATGATCATAAGCCCCTGCCTGCGATCTCTAGCCATATGTCTCCCCTAATCCTCCCACAAAGCAAGGGTTATCATCCCCATTTTCCAGGTGAGCAAACACGACTGGGGGAAGGTGAGAAACCTGCCTGCGGTGGTGAAGTAAGAAAGCTGCAGTGAGGCTGTCACCACCAGACTTCTCTGATCCCGCCCTGGGCTCCGCCCCCCACTCCCGGCTCCCAGCTCCCTGAGCCCAGACACTGAGCTTTATCTGGGTGACTTTCATAGCAACTAGTTCTGCGACTTGGACAGGATAAGAACGCCCTTGGGATCCATTCGAATCCTTTTCCTGGGTGCGAGGCCCAGCACCCATCTTCGTAGGAACCAGAACTGCACCTGGTAAGACTTCAAATCAGACCCCTCCTTATTTGCGTGGCCTCAGACTCTTCCGACGACACCTGCCATATGTTCGGTCTGGACCTCCTGACCAAGGCTCGGGCTCCCGGCTCGGCACACTTGTCCCCTTGTTTGATGTGCACACGGCTCCAGAGGAAGGTGTTACTAGTCCCATTTCAGGGTGAGAAAACTGAGGCTTGCAAACAGCGGCTTGCCCACGGCCAGAGACCATAAAGAACAGAAGGTGGGATGTCAGGCAGCCACACACCTCATGCCCGTCAGAGTTGTTCTTGCTCCCAGCCCCCACCACAGGTGGAGTGGCCCTCACTCCGTGCCGCCTGCCAGTCCCAGTGTCCCTGCGCTCCCCTTCTCTCCTCCAGTCACCTCGGCTCCCGCCTTCAGTAGCTGCCAGCGCTGTCCCCTCCGGGCTCAAACTGCTGTCACTGTGTCTCCTCCTGTGCGCCCAGCTGCCCCTGTGGGATCCCCTTCTCTACACACCCAGGAGGTGCTCATTCTCTCCACAGGGTGTTGCTCCCAACCAGCCACTGGGATCCAGTCCCTCCCCCACATTCCTGGAAAACCCATCATCCTGAGATAGAAATATCATCAAATAGCTTCTCCTCTTACATTTTTTGGTGGCTTTTCATTGCCCCCTGGGCATGCTCCCTGAGGTCCCTCTGATCTGACCTGCCCACTCCCCACCCTGAGCCAGTGACTCCAGACCTCTCCATGCCTCAGGGCCTTTGCTCAAGCTCCTCCTGTCCATGGGAATGCTTTGCTATGTCCAACTCTGACCCAGCCGTCAGAATCCCCTGCAGGTGTCACCCCCTGAGCCCACACCCGGGCAGATGCTCCCAAATACCCTGGGGAGCCTCCATCGAAGTCAGGATCACCCCCCAACTCTCATGGTCAATGTATTTGTCTTGCTGCTTTCGTACTGTATGCTTCTAACATCAAGGGACTCATCATTTCCTCTTGGCATCCCAAGAGGTCTAGACCAGTGCCTGGTGCATCGTAGGGTCTCAGTAAAGGCTTGTGGACTAAAAATAACCATAAAACAGCTATTTCAGGTTGAGTCCTTCGCGTGTGCCGGGCACCAAGCGCTTCCTAGGTGTTACTCCATGTGATCCTCCTGATAACCCCATGAGGCAGGAATCTTCATTTTGCGGAGGTACGGAGGTACGGAGGTACGTACCTGACACAGGTACGGGGAGCTGCAGCAACTTCGGCTGACCTGTGGCAGAGCCAGGAGTTGAGACTCCACAGCTCACCTCCCGGCCACCACACAGGAGCAGGGATTGCATTGGAGCTGCCGGCCGGGACCCTTCGCAGAAGGGGAGCTGTGCAATAAGATCCGTGGCAAAGCAAGGGTTAACTCAAGTAAAACAAGCTGCCCTATAGGCTCTTTGAAGACAGTAGGGTGTTATTTGCTGAAGGAGCATTTTCAGGATTTGGATGATAGAAATTAGCCAACTAAGCTTAGGTCTATTTATGAACTCATAGGGTTCTCTTCAACCTTGAAGAGAATTGACAACTTCATCAACGAGGAAAATGAGGAAAAACAGTGCCTATTTCGCAAAGAGCCCACGGCTGATAGAAAAGATATTCACAACAATTTTACTGAGGGAGGAATGTATGATCAAAGGTTCCAGGGGAGCAGGGCTGATGCACTATGGAGATGCCACCCACCCCTCACTTGGCAGAGATGCACAGCCTCATGGGGTGACCAGCTCTCCTTTGCAGAAGAGACTATTCACAGACACAGCCCCCCGCATCAGTCAAGGCTGTCGCGTTGCTATTGTTTTTCTGGGGGTTTTAAAGTCTTATCGTTGGAATGAAAGCAAAGTTGATGCGGTAAGCAGTTTAAAGACCGTCCCATAAGAGGAAAATTCTCTCAAAGTAGTAAGCAACAGCTATTTTTAATTAAAGTTTCCCTGCTGATGTTTCATGATTTTCAAGTAACTGTTCAAGTTGATGTTTCCAGTCAAAGGATGGTCTTAGGTTGAGACCCAAATGGGCAATTTGTGAAAGACTGAAACTTGCTTTGTTTAAATGCCTCCAGTTTAAT
Organism: Panthera uncia; assembly: GCF_023721935.1. Taxonomy (NCBI): domain Eukaryota; kingdom Metazoa; phylum Chordata; class Mammalia; order Carnivora; family Felidae; genus Panthera; species Panthera uncia. The sequence continues at coordinate 5,452,956 of NC_064810.1, forward strand.
GAGGAGTTTTTAAATGTTCTTACTTTCTTTTTCCCTTTTTACTTTGGGTCTTAGATGGATGAAGCTCTCCCAAAGGCTGCCATGCCTTCAGTTTCCCCTTCTAACTTCTCGGCACTCTTTGCCCTCGTCATTCAAGGTGCCCCCGTCATTCTTCACACCAGACTCAGCACAAAGGCAGAGCTCATGGCATCGTGAGTACAATGAGAGGTCACTGGGATACCTCATCCCCCCTTCCTTCAAACTCTAGTGAGGAGTAAGTATAAGTTCATAAATGTCCATAAGAATGTTTTTGTGGAATCGTTATGAAATACAATTAGAAAAACTCATTAGTAATAAAAAAGAATCCAATTAATGGTACATGTGAAAATATTGGGTGTACAAATGTCAGGGTTTCCTATCATGGGCATCAGTAGATGCCTTACGTGTGCATCAGATAGAGCAGCACAACCTTTTTGGTTTGTTGTGCAAATGTGAGTCACCATCAGAGGGCACAAAACTTAAACAAGAGCGATCTTGGTCCCCTCCCCTACTCTTGGGCTGTGCAGGTTGAGACATTTGCTAATTCAGGACCCGTATGCCCTCTAATTCAGAACCCATAAGCAAAGGGATCAGTGGCAGAAATCATGTGAAAGCATTGTGAGGTCAGATGAGTTGGCCAAAGATGAGTTGACACACTGCTAATAAGCAATCATAGAGATGGGAATCCACGTCTGGCTGATTCTAGCTTTTGCCTTTGTCTGCCCCCAAACCAGAGTGGATTATAGAACCCAGCCACTGAAATTATGAGGAGAAAACAAGAGCCATTCCTGGGAAGGAGTTGTCTAGAACAGCAGCCAGTTATAAGGAACCTGCACGGGGCAGGGGAGGGGGGGTGGATTCTGCCTCGTCCAGTTTCTTCAAGGCACCTCTGCCTTAGCACAAATGGTGGTGGGGGTGTAATTCATGAAAATTCTGTATTTTTAAGTTAATATCTTAAGTCATAATTCCTAGCTAGATGAAGACTTTGCTGCCATTTTTATATCAGCCAGAACACAAGTAGCTACTCATCCAATGTAGTTCAGTGAAAGGTCAGAAAGAGAAGCAGGTGGGTCACCATAGAACCAGATGAGTGGAGAAGGGAGCAGTGACGGAGTTACTCAGGTTCCGCTAGTGCTTTGGGGAGAACATGTTTGTGCTCAGTACCAGAACCAGACTGTTCTTGTGACTGCATAGGGTTTTATCCACATGCCATAGCTTACATTTCCTGCTTGTTAAATTACGTATACATTTTCCATAGTATGGTTTTGTTCTTCTCAGCCATTCCCTTGGATATCTCTATAAGGCACTGATGAGAGATCCTTTTCCAGAGAGATTAAGGGGGTTGCAAACAAGACTCCAGCTACCACTTGCAGGTTCCAGATCTCAGAATATATGGGCTAGGGAATCTCCCCTGTGAGAATCTCCCCTACCAATGGGGTCTGCCCTTGGTTTGACCTGTCAAAGGTCATTCATTTGCCCATAGAATGAAATGAAGGAGTTGGAGGGTTCCATCAACCAGATCTTTTCAAGCACATTAAAGTTGCCGATAAAAAAGGGCTAAAGGAATTACCTAATTAATCCAAGCTTCTAAAACTAGTATGGGCTGCTTTCTCCAGTCAATTAAGAAATATTTTTATACTACCCACTAAATTTTCAGCATTTTCTAATCAATTAAAAGGAGAATATAAGTCTTAGAAGATATGATCCTTAACTTCCAATATTTCATCATCTTGTGAAGGAAACAAGACAAATACGCTTGACGGCTAAAAGAGGATAAAAACAGATTAAACTTAGTGCTGAATTAAGTGTCCAGGAGGAAAGACCATGAAGGTCAGCCTAATCAAGAGGCAATTATCTCTGTCTCAGTATGAGGACAGATGGAGAGTGTACAAGAAAACACAATGTGTGGTATGTTTCCTCATATTTACCTTGAGGGCATCAGCCCTAATAGCCTTATGGGATTTCTGTGAGAAGACAATTTAAGTAGATAGTGTGTTTCCATTCAAGGCTGATGATGGACATAGACACCATGTAGTTCACTTGAGGATGACCCTCTGCAGCCAGTCAGGAGATTCACCTGGAAGCTTCCCTCCCTTTCCTGAGGAGCCTACTGACTTCACCATAGCAACTCTACCCACTGCTCCCCCACAGGCTTTCCTCAGGGTGGGGAGAGGAGACCATGGGCTCCATCATGAACACAGCTACTGTGTCACCTCCCCTTCCTCTCCCCAACCCAAGCAGGGCAGCACCTTTCCTCCATGATGACCATGGAGGATTACTCAAGATGGACATCTGGAGCAGGCTGGACCTCTGTCATTTGATGTTGCAAGAATCCAGGAGTTCCTTGAAGGTTGAGTGACTAGCTCGACGTTCTGCTGACTTGTGGAGACCCAGTCAAAAGGAGTCTTTCACTTGAGCAGTGAGAGTCTGAGGGTGAGACTTCCTTTGCAGGGGCTGAAGAGATAGAGATATCCCTAGGTTCTCCAAAGAACCACCTGAATGCCCACTCCATGAGGGCCCTAGCGTTTGGATTCCCAGCTTAAGAAGAGCATGAAATGTCATCAGTGAGTGGACTGCAGCTTTGCCCAGTCAATCCAGGAAACATTTGCCTTTTTCTGTTAACCTTCTCACTCCATCCTCAGAGGATCCAGTGCCCAGAAGTGAAAGAGGGAGGAGGAGGAAGGTGAGGAGGAGGTGTGCCCTGCTTTGTGGGGAGGAGAAGAGAGACATAAATGAAGCTGGAGAGTGGTGTCGGCTGAAGAACAGCCCCAAGTCTTGAGTACCAGAGTGAGACTGTTCTAAGAATGGAGGGGAGTGACGCAGAAGTGAGAAGTGCAGGCTGTATTCAGGAGTCTGCTGCCTGGAGGACCCCAGAGACAGTTCAGAAGCATGCATATTGCAAAAGGAAAACTACACAGTTCCTGGCCATCATCCCAACCCACTGACACTTCACAAGAGGCCAATTCCATGGTAAATGTGAGCCAATGAATGTGTTCAAATTTCCAAAGGTTAAGCTTTGAACTTGTACATAAACCTATAGCTCAAGCTTAGTCAATACTATCACAGGTGCTTTTTATCAAGGAAAAAAGAAAAAATAAGTAACAAATGACTAGCTTGATCATAGGATCCTAAGGTACATGATTCATGGCGCTATTTTCTTTTTCCCCTGCTGTGTCTCTAAGAAGTTTTAAAGTGACCCAGAAAAGGCCATTTCCCCTCATTCAGACCAACCTCAATTTCAGTTGAGAGACAATTCTCCAACAATGGTTGTTTTGGTGAACACGACTTTTATCTTACAAAGACAGTAACTATATGTGTGAAAAGCCATATTCATATAAATAGGCATCCTCTCAACTCAACCACTGGCTACAAAGCAGGTTTCAGGACTTGCCATTTTAGGTACTTTAACTGTGGGAGAATTACTTGGATGGGGGAATCATTATGGCCCACATATTCAGAAAGTCCCAATTAGGCATAGAAAAGTGCACATAGAATTGCTGATGAATATAATTTTTTCAGTTGTAGTTTATTTTTTATGCCTAAGTTCCAATTTACTCCATAGTGCTCTGGCATCCTGAAAACATTAATGAGTGTGCTCAAAGGGTCATTGTGAGGAGGGCCTATAATGTCATTCACATTAGACCCCAATAACCTGCTCTAAGGGTCCTGCTATTTATTTTTTGGCACACAGCAAAAGGGAGCATTTCTTATGTGAGCGTCCTTCTCATGTGTGAGCCCCCCTTCACAACAAGAGAAGAAAATTGGAGGGGATCCACTTGCTTTGCCCAAGGTCACAAAGCTAGTGCTTCTAAAGATGAGATGGACATTTTCTTGGCCGTCTTACCAAGATACCATCCACACCGAGGCCTTCTTAACATGGCGAGGACCATGAGGGGCCATCACCCTCATTACTCCCATGTCAAGACCATAGAGAAGATATGCAGACAGCCTTAGGCTGTGATTCTGGACAACAGACAGTCATTTCCTAAAAGTGGTAGATGTGAATCACCACCCAAGTTATTCCTCTGTTTCTGCATGAAACTTCCCAACTCCCAAAGAAAAAGAATGCCCTTAACAAAATATCAGTGCCTTTTGCTTGACTGTTGAACTTCAGTGTTGGTCCTGCCCAGCCTCCCTGACCACACGCATAGGCACAGGGAACCCTTTCATACCACTGCCGTGAAACATGGCCATTGGTCTGAGTGGGTCTGGACCAGAGGAAGTTGGTGTTTACCACTTCTGATGGCAACAGTAAGATAAATCAGTTTGAAGCTATATTTTGGGTGACTAGCTTGATCCTTGAAAACCAAACTTTATTACAAATTTTCTTTTCTTTTAAAAAAATTTTTTTTAATTTAAATTCAAGTTAGTTAACATACAGTGTAGTTTTGGCTCAGGAGTAGAACCCAATGATTCATGTCTTACATATGACACCGAATGCTCATCCCCAAAAGTGCCCGCCTTAATGCCCATCACCCATTTAACCCATCCCCCCCATAAGAGACTTTTAAATACAGGGAACAAACTGAGGGTTGCAAATTTTATTTCCTTATCCTTATCAATAAAGACATGTGGTCACTGCAGACCCTACCTCAAAATCCCAAGGTTAGATCATTTTCAGTATATTCTAGAACTTAACATTCTTGTGAAAAAGCTTCTGAAAGCTGAGCAGACAGATGAGTGTGTGTGAGGATAATGGAGGGTGTCCTGGCTTGAATTGTGACTTCCAAAAAGAGATGTTGAAGTCACAAAACCCCCCGTAACTGTGAATGTGACCTTATTTGGAAATAGGGTCTCTGCAGATGTCATCAAGGTAAGATGAAGTCAGACTAGATTGAGAGGGGTAGGGGGGCCTAAATCCAATGACAGGTGTCCTTATAAAGAAAACAAAATTTGGACACAGAGGCACAGGGAGAACTCCATGTAATGACAGAGGCAGAGACTGGAGTGACATGGCCAGAAACCAAGCCACGCCAAAGAGCCACGACCACCACCAGGAGCTGGTAAGACGCAAAGAAGTTACCCACCCCCGAGTCTCAGAGGGAGCAGGCCCCCCAGGATGTTGATCTCGGGCTCCATAACTGTGGCAGGATCATGGTCTGTTGTTTAAACCACTCAGCTTGTGGTACTCTGTGACCGCAGCCCTAGGAAGCTATTACAAGGTTGCATAGATTCTAGGGTATTTTTTAAAATTTTTTTGCTCATTAAAAAGCATATATTTAAGAGGGCCGCAGACCCCACTGACATACCCATGTCTCCCTTGCAGAAGCTCATAGGTAGCAGGGTGTCTGGGTGGCTCAGTTGGTTAAGCATTTGATTCTTGGTTTCAGCTCGGGTCATGATCTCACAGTTTGTGAATTCAAGCCCTGTGTTGGCCTCTGTGCTGACAGTGCAGAGCCTGCTTGGGATTCTCTCTCTCTCTTCTCTCTCTCTCTCTCTCTCTACTCCTACCCTGCTTATACTCTCTCCCTGTCTCTCTCTCTCTCTCTCAAAATAAATAAATAAACTTTAAAAATTTTTTAAAAAACAGCTCATAAATAGGAAAAATATGATCCCAGGAACCCCTCCCAGTGGCCCCATATTTTGCCTTCTTCAGCTTCAGGCTGCAGTGAGTCTCATCTGGAAAGAGAAAGGGCATAGGGACCCACCCTGCCCACTGCACATCTGGATCCTGGCTGCAGGGCGTCCTTGGCATCTACTCCTTCAACAGCAGAATATCAAGGGTTTGAAAACCCCATGTGGGTGAATGGATAATAAAAAGCGCATCAAGTAAAATTCCTTGAAACCCTGGTACAGGACCTGTATCAGAGCACACGTACTGAAATTGCAGTGACAGGTGTCTCCAAATTTGGTCAACCTAGATAGGGTATGGTTAAAAGCTGAAACATGGGGCCGTGAGTCAGCAATGTTGGCATCCCCATTTCTGTCTCCTTGCTGCTCTACAGAGCATGCATCTGTGAACCGCCCCAGCCTATCTGGACCCCAGGAACCCCAATATAACTACACCTGACTCCCCAGTACTTCGAATCACCACATTATCAAGAAATCACAGGAAAAATAAGGAGTCACATTAGATCTAACAACAGAGTGATTTGAGTTCCTCAGAACCGGGGAGGGAGTCGGGGGGGAGACACATTCTGAATATTTGGTTCTTTAAAAGCCCCACATCTGTATTTCAAGCAAGCAGATGCTGAGGAGTAGCGATTCTGGAGATGACATTGACTCTGATCAGTCACCTGTGATAATTGTTATTAATAGTCAAGTTTGATCTCCAACCCAGTAACATCCTTCACACGGGCCAGATCCTGGCCTGCTGTGTGTATCTGAGCAGCCCAACCCCTCATCCAGAAAGCCAAACACTTGTAGCAATCTGGCAGGACAAGAAAAACTAAAACAATGAAAGCCAAAACCACTCTGAGATGATCTCAAACTGAAAGTGCAGCTTTGGTAAAAACCAGTGAGGAACGGCTGATTGCATCCAGGATTCCAATGACAGTGGGCCAAAGGGGGTCAGAGCACAGACGCAGATGGAAATGGCCCATGTTGGAGAAGGAAGACTGGTCAAAGGAAGACCAGGATAACGGTTACATGTTGTTATGGGTTGAATTGTGGGGTCTCCCCCAGAGACATGCACAGGTCCTAGTCCCCAGTACCTCAGAATGAACCTTACTAGGAGATTGGGTCTTTACAGAGGTAATTGAGGTAAATGAGGCCATCAGGTGACCCTAACCCAACATGACGTTGTCCTTGTAGGAGGGAACACATGAACACAGGGACTCAGAGGAGAGAGGATGTGAAAAAAAACATGGCGAAGACAGCCGCTGGGAGCAGATTCCCCCCTCTCAGCCTTCTGGCCTCCAGAACTGTGAGACAGAAAAGTCTTGTAGTGTGTTTGCCACAGTGGCCCCGGGAAACTGATGCAAATGTCATCTCCAAGGCCCTCCTCAATTATTTCCATTAATCAGAATGAGTTTTCCATCCTACGTTTTTAGGGTAAAAAATGTATACGAAATCACATCAGCATCCTTGATGTACTCTTTTCTTTTTACCCATAGGGCTTATTCTACCAGGCACTGTTCTAAACACTTAATGAAAATGAAGCCATACATTCCCCAAGACACCTCTCTGAGGCAGGATTATTGTCATCACCCACAGTGTGTGGATGAGGAAACCAAGGCCAAGCGGGGGAAGGAGTGTGTCAATGTACTTGACCACTGAGTGACCCTGCTTGTCTTAAAACTACTCCCCCCTCCTCCAACTTCTGGCCTATCAGTTCACCATGGTCTGGCAGCTCCAGTCCTGCCCCACACAGATCCCAACATTCAGTTTGGGGGTTTGGGGAGATATAAGACCTTGTCTCACTCAAACCAAAGCCCCCCCCCCCCCAGGGGAAGAGCGTGTAATCCAATCAAATTGTGCAATTAGGTTGACAGCACCTGGGTTTCAAACTGAAAATAACACCAACACCAATGTTGGGCAGGCCTGGTCTTTGACCCTCTTCCCCAGCAGAGTGAACAGGCAACATCACAGCCTGAGACCCCAGCTCGGCTCCCTTCCCACTCAGTGAATTACAGAGTGGGCTGAGATGTAGGAGAAGTTTCTGCTGGGAGGTAGAACAGAGCCATGGCCCCCGCCCCACATTCAACCCTCTTGTCCTGCCCGCCAACCAACACCTGGTCAGGTGATCTGGGGATGCCCAGTCGACCGTAGCTGGTGACGAAGCTCACAGGCTGGGGAAGCTATTCCTCATGTGACAAAACAGAATATGCATGTCTAAGTTGTTTTCCCCTCCCTCCAGATAATTGCTGAAAGGGATGTGTTCAGCATCCATGGGAGTCAGGTGTTTAGAACCTGGGGTTTCTGGATTAACTGCAAAATGTTAACCAACTCACCGTAAGCACTCTTACCTGACACTCCTCTGGGAACATGAACGCACATATAACAAGGCGTTCGGGGGGTTCCATTCATTAAAATTAATTTCACTGCTAAAATTAAAATGCCGTTGCAGATGGAAAGTGAAAATGTTTGTAGAATAGGCAGGCTGTAAGAATGACTAGGGAAGCAGGAGCTACACGGGAAGTGAGACAACAGAGCAGAAAGAGGTTGGCTGGGGTGTGGGGCCCGAAGCTCGGGGCTGCCCCTCCCCGGGAGTGTCTGTGGCCGCTGGGCAGATCAGACCTTCTCTCCTCAAGGTGAAGTTCATCCCAATCAAAAACCTGATTCCTCTCAATCGATACTCAGTAGAGGGTTTGTAAACCTGGTGGTTTAGTTCAGTGCTTCTCAGACTTAGTGCATCAGAATCACCTGAAAGGCTTGGACAAAAACACAGGTTTCCGGCCCAGAGTGTCTGGTTCAGCATGTCTGGGGCGGGGCCCGGGCCTCTGCATTGCTGACGAGGGCCTGGGTGATACTGACATTGTGAGCCAGCCCAACCCTCTTTGAGAACCACTGCTTTGGGTAGTAGAGGCAGAGAGAGGAAGTGGGAACAGTGTTACCTCAGGAGCAGGTCCAGGACACCTGAGAGGGCCCTTGAGGGCAGGTGTGCAAGCGTGCGGGGCATGAAGGCAGAGTCCATTTGTCACTTGTCTGTGAGCAGCCCCTCCCCACACATGCTGAGCCTGGTCTTTCCATAAACCGCCTCCTGGCGCTGCTCAGCTGATGCCCAGTGCATTTACCAGCTGCGCACCTCGGGCACGCGTCCTGACCTCTCTGAGCCTTGCTTTCCTCATTTAACACAAATGAAATAACACATGTAAAATACCCAGCCTGGCACATAGGGAACTGTAATAAATGTTAGCATCAATATTATATCACTTATTACTATTTAAAATTTTTTTTGATGTTTATTTTTGAGAGAGAGTTTGCATGCCAGTGGGGGGAAGGGCAGAGAGAGCAAGAGAGAGAGACACACACAGAATCCGAAGCAGGCTCCAGGCTCTGAGTTCAGCACAGAGCCTGACCCGGGGCTCGAACTCTGACCAGTAAGATCATGACCTGAGGTGAAGTCGGACACTTAACTGACTGAGCCCCCCAGGCACTCCTATCGCTTTTTACTGTTAATGAAGAATTGACAAAATGTACCAGCTGCAGCAGCCACAGGTGCCCTTTGACCTCCAGGCCATCACATGCTCCATCAAAAAAGCAGACATACTTCAAGGGACCAAGGGACCAATCTCTGTCTGCCTCAGAGAGCTCTGCCCTTTGAAGAGGTTTTCAGGACTCGCTTCATTATAGAAGCTGGAAACCCCATTTTGGCCCAGGGACCATTAGGCCACCACCAGAAATCCTAACCTTCTGACATTGCTTGTATCAAGGGCCAGGTGGGAGTCTAAGACTTACTGGAACAGGAGGTAAAAGAAAATACATAAAATTGTAGGGACAATATCTACCATCAATTTTTCCCCTCCATACTTGTTATGGGTTGAATCGTGTTCCTATATTGAAGTCCTAACACCAACACCCAGGACCTTGCAACCTGACCTTATTTGGAAATAAGGTCATTGCAGATATAATTAGTTAAAATGAGGTCATACCAGAGTAGAATGGCCCCAGTGCAATATGACGGGATATCTGGACACAGACATGTACGTACACAGACAGAACGCCATTTGAAGATGAAGATAGAGGTCCAGGTGATGCTTCTACAAGCCAAGGAATGCCAAAGACTGCCAGCAGCCCCCCAGAAGCTCAGGGAGAGGCTTGAAGAAGATGCTCCTCCATAGCCCTCAGCAGAAGTCAACCCTTGCAGGCACTCTGATTTCAGACTTCAGCCTCCAGGACTGAAAGATGGCACTTCTGTGAGCCTCTGTTACAGCCGCCCCTGGAAACTGATGCATTTACTCAAGAGGAGCAGCCCTTGGCTTTGCTCAGCTCATACTGTCACTGAAGGAAGTGACAGGCAGAGGAGAAACACAGGAGACAAGAAAAGACTAGATGTCTCTGCTTGGCAAAGATGGAAAACATCCAACAGAAAGGTCTGAAAGGAGGAGGAGATGGATGATGCGACATGCATCCTTCCTGTCCCTCCAAGAAGCTTCAGCAAAACCACTGATCTTCGATGTCTGCAGCATCAGAACTGAGTGCAAATGAGAGAGTGCATGAGCTGGTGAGGGTCCGTGTGTGGGTGTGTGAATGTCACAGTGTGAGGCCTGTCCTTCAGCCATTCCTGGGCACAGCTACACAAGGGCTCTGCTCTTCCCTCATGTGCGTCTGTACAGCTCCCTGTGGGCCTGGTCCTTGTCCGGATACACAAGCAACACAAGTTGATGCCTTAGGTAAGAACCCTGAGCAAAGGGATGGCAAGGAGTTTTAGCAGTGGAATGTTTGTATTTGGATATATTGGAGGCCCCGTGTATGTCTAGATCCAGGAGGCAGTGGTGTCCCACAGGGTTTGGAGCTAAGAAGTCCAGGCTGGAGATGGGAGTTTGAGACTCTACACCATAGAGACAACATTACAAGCCATAGGAGTGGACGGGAGCCTCCTGGAGAAGAAAATGAAGTGATAAGGGAAGAGGTAATGCCTTAGTAGGTGACCAGAAAAGAAGGATCAGAGAGCGAAAGAGAGAATGGTAAATGGAGTATGAGGAGAACCAGAGCCCTATTCCAATAGGCAAGGGAGAGCTTCCAAATGAAGGAGCAAGAAGAGAGTGAAAACCAGTTTCTAAGCTGAGAGGAAACAGAATATCCATTGGAGACAGCAACCCCCACACCACTGGTGAACTTGACTTTCAGTCCAGTGGAGATTGAGAAGCCAGATGACAGTGAGTTGAAATGCAGGTATGGTGTGACTACAATATCTGTGAGGCCCAAATCCTGGGGCTGTGCTGGGCTCACTCTTCCTATCTAAATGAAAAGTGTATCCTTTTTTGAAAGATAACATGAAATTGGATCCTAATCAATGGTTCAAAATCTCCATAGATGATTTGAACAGCTTGTTATGGTTTCACCAAGTTTCTACTGTGACCTTCTGTGTTTGGGGCAAAAACACTTCCCACCCCCCTGTTCTTTTTGTCCTATGGCTCTTACTGTGGTTGAGGAAAAAGTCCATATTGAAGCGAAGTCAAGAAACACAAGTTACTATTGCAGGAAGTTTGGATGTGATGGGAGGGGTAGAAATTGACTACAGAGCGATGGATGTCAAGGAAGGGATTTTTTAAAGGTGCTGGAGTCTTCACCTTGCACATAGACCCTTAGAAAATATGTAAGTGAATGAGGGAAAGATTGAGGGTGGGCTGAGAGCAGAGGCAGCCCCAGACATCTACAGAACAAGCTGCCCCACAACGCTTGACATGGGCTGGGAATATCAGTCTTCTGTCTGATGGCTGTGGGTACCATGCTGTGTCTATCTGCCATATCTAGATAGATTTACCGACTACAGAATGCAGATGACACTGTGTGTGCCCCCATTCTCCCTTGAGGACCAGAGCCATAGCTCACAGCTGAGATCTTTTCCAAGACTGGCCTTCGTTGGGGAGGGAACTGTCCTGTCCATGGCACCACCCCCTCCCTCACCAGCCAGACGCCAAGGACTGGTCAGTGCTGGGTGCAGACTTAGCGTTGACTTGGGAGGACTCTGATGGAGCCCAGTTCTGGAGTCCCTTGTAAGTCTGTCCGGGCCTTTTGCAATTACATCATCTCCCTCTGCCCAGGTCTTCTTCCCTCCTCCCTTCCGGGTGCTGCTCCCCAGAACACACCCCCAAAAATTTTCCTTTAGACCCACCTGCTAAACTCAGAACTCCTCAGATGCTAAATCATAATATCCCCAACAGGAGGACAACATATTGGCAAATTGGAGTAGAAAGGGATCCTGACATTATTTGAGAGCCTGAGTGTTTTCAAAAGTTTAGGTATAGATAGGAATTGAGAGGATAATGCTAATTTCTTAGGGAATTTTAAAGAAAGAAAGCCTGTGTTAGCAGTTTGGATGAGCAAGTTATCCATTGTGAAGTAGCTTATTGGTTCAGAGTCGGTCATGTGCCAGCTATGTGCTGGGTACTGGGTGCAGGGTGCCCATGATGAGGCCATGGGATCTTGTCCTCCAGGACTTCACACACCATTGGGCATCACTGTCAGAGAAGGTTGGTGGGGGAGTCCAAAATCCTAGTGTCTTCTTCTGTTTGCTTATCCTGCAGACACTTCTGGCCTGTGGTGACTATTCATGAAGGGACATTCTGTGGTCTTTCCTGCAGCTCCCTGTGCAGAGATTTAGCAAGGAACTTGCAAGTTTACTGCTTATGGTTGGTCAATGCAAACATACCCCCCATCAACCAGAAGCAACTTAGGTGTCCATTCTGGGGGTGGGATGTTCACTGTTACACAAAGAAAGGGTGCCAGACCCACAAGCCCACAAGTGGATGCAGTGGGTTCCTCTTAGCTCAGCCACGGAGGAACTATGTCACCAACAGGCTTGGGTAGACGTTTTGCCTGTCTTTGAACTTCTTGTTTCTGACATACAACATGAAGTGCTTAGACTAGAGAATCTCTCCTTTCCTTACTGGTTCTGAGAGATTCTTGTATTGGGGGTTTTAAAGGGTCTTAATTATAAAGGTGTGGCGAATGACTTATGGGTCACCCAGAGTCCCCATCAAGACACAGGTATTCATTCCTCAGCTGCTGGGATTGTTGGTGGATGAAGGTCTCAGAAGCATCCATGTGATGAGTGCCCTCTCACAGGAAGTCCTGTCCTTCCCCGGGGACAGTTCGCACCCAATGATAGATCAGTGTCGCGTGTCTTGAAGTCCTGGGCCCCTTGCCTCAGGGGGTCAACTAAAGTACTACCCCAGGCCTGAGGCTCCCTGAAGATCACAGAGGTCCAGCCCTTCCCTCTGTCCCATACCTCTCTTTCCCTGGAGCCCACCCAGGGGAAATACCTCTCAGAAACAAAAAGCAGTGTTGAGCAAGCAACAGAAGAGGGAATTGACATAAAGTGGGGTGCAAGATGGCAGAAGCCATGGAGTAGCAAAGGGACACAGCCAGGTGGTGTGCAGGAGCAAGAGAGGCAAAGTCTTGCCCACTGTCACCAAAAAGCAAGACCAGGTGGTGCAAGGAGATGTTGTCCTGCTTGTCTGTGAGAATCTCAGGTGTGATGAGAGCCAGCACAGGTGGCCAAGTCACCACCTCATGCTCCCTGGGCTGGCATTCAAGGAATGGAAAGCCGGTCACTTGCCTGACCTTGGAGACAGGAAATATGGGTCTGCCATGTTCCACATGGGTGGCCTGTGCACAGGACTGCCCAGGCCCCTCCCCACCCCTTTCTGCTCCTTCCTCTCCCTCATAGGTGATAATTTCCTCCCTCAGTGGACCCCACAGGAGTAGCAGAGTTTCTGCTCTCTTAGACTGAATTCCCAAACTTCCTATCAGCACAAGCCCCTCTCAGTATTCCTTTCTCACCCACCCATCCTACCAATTATGTGGCCACCACTTAAAAGATTTGGCCAGCTAAAAAGGAGGTCACATTCCAAGGGCCCATGTCAGACATAGCATGTAGTTGTGTGTGCCAGTGTGATCTGGGGTGCATGTCTGTGTGTGTGTGTCTATATAGTATGATGTGTGTTGTGTGTATCTGTGTGTGATGTGTATTGTGATGTGTGTGTCTGCATTGTGTGGTGTATGTGTACGTGTGTGTGGGGGGGGCTTGTGTCTGTGATAGATGTGTGATGTGTGTATCTACATGTGGGATACATGTGTCTGTGTGTGTGTGTCTATCTGTGTGTGATGTATGG
>NC_064810.1:5471694-5559526 GCF_023721935.1 Panthera uncia
GAAGGAAGGAAGGAAGGAAGGAAAGAAGGAAGGAAAAGAAGAAAGGAAGGAAAAGGAGGAAGGAAGGAAGGAAGGAAAGAAGGAAAGAAGGAAGGAAGGAAGGAAGGAAGGAAAGAAGGAAAGGAAGGAAGGAAGGAAATGAGGGAGGGAGAGAAGGGGAGGGAAGGAGGGCAAGAGGGAGGACAGGGATACAAAAGGAATACAAAAATGGTGGCAAGTCTTGAAGCACACATGATGCAGAAGGAGCGGGGTAACCTCTGACTCACTCAGATGTTGAAATTTGTGGGGTTATCTTGCCACCAAAGTTCACAGTAGTTGGTGCCCATGGGTTTTTAGTTTTGTTACCCTAGTTGCTTTGTGTGTTCTTATGGGGAAACCAGGGGGCTTCCAAAGTCATGCCCCCTTCTTTCTCTTTGATGTTTTATTCAATGAACTTGGTGAGGATCATCTGATGATGGAAGTACCACTGTTAATTAGAAATTTTTCCTGTGACCCTGGTAAGCATCACATTCAAATTTGCAGAAAATCTGGAGTCAGTTGCTGATCACTTTTGGCACAGAGGGGACACTGTTAAAAAATCACAGATATTGATGACTGAGGCCCCAGTTTCAATCTAAAGAATCAACCCCCACAGTGTAGCCTGTATGTTTGTGTCATGATGTTTCAAACAATGGTAACAGGTGGCCTCCTCCCACCTCAAAAACAGGAACCCTATCATAATCATGTTTTCATCCCCAGAATACAATGTAGTCCCTGACACGAAGATTTTTTTAATATACTAAGTGGAAAAATGATACTTAAGTTCTGAGTCTCATCAACTGAATCTTGTGAAATGCTTTTCTTTACTGCATAAAATCCAGGCTGCCTATATTACTAAGAAATAGGAAAGATGTGTGGAAACAAAGCCCTCTGATGGAATGATTTCTATAATTTATTTCCAGGCACCACTGGCATTGGTGGCACTGGAGGGGATTCTGTAAAGATTCTTCACTTGAAATAGTTACTTCTAGGATGTAAGATGGAAATGGGTGTATTTCTATGTTACAACATCAAAACCATCCTATTTCCCTCCCCCATAATGGCAAATCATGGCTTTACTCTTAAATATTTCATGCCTGACAGCACACAGCTTACATAAAAAACATATTCATTCATTTACTTAGACATTCAATAAATATCTTTTCACCACCTGCCACATACAGGCAGTGAGAATATAGCAGTGAATGATGGTAATACACACCACACAAATATTTTAAAGAGAAGTTATATTCATGAAATAGAACCCAAATGTGACTAATTATCTCACTGATCATGATCTATGCAATATGAAGAGGTCTTCTCATAAATAATATGACAGCATTGTGATGTAATAAAATGTAAATATTTGGCCTTTGGCCCCAGTTCTAGGCACATGGCTCCTGAAACCCTTGGAATCTCCCAAGTGATAAGAGTATCTTTTATGTGTCACAGAGATGACTGTGGCTGGAGGTCCCCCAGTAGCTTAGGGTCCGTACAGCAGAAAGACCAAGACATGATTAGAAGGTTGTAACTTTCAGCCCCATCCCACTCCTACCTTAAGAGAAGGGAAAGTATATGGAGGATGAATTCAATCACCATGGCCAATGATGTAATCAATCATGCTTCTGTAAGAAAGCCTTCATTAAAACCCCTAAATAATGATTCAGAGATCTTCCAAGTGGAGGTGCTAGAAAGGTAAGATGCCCAGAGAGGACATGGCAGCTACAGGTACCCTGCCCCCATACCTTGCTCTTCCATTTGGCTATTTCTGAGTGATATTCTTTATAATAACCTGGTAATGGTAAGAAAGGTGTTTTCCTGAGTTCTTGAGTCATTCTAGCAAATGATTAAACCTGAAAGGGACAGAGGGTTGTAGGAACCCTGAACTTAGTAGCCAAGAAGTGTAGGTATGGTGTAATAAGAAATAAATTTGGTCTTTGCCTCCATTGTTGGCACAGGGTTTCCCAAACCCTTGGAATTTCCTGAGTGATAAAAATATCTTTTTTTTTAATTCATAACAAGTGCATTTTGATCACACCAGAGTTTATGCTAAAGAGGTGACTTAGTGTGGGGCCCCTTGCTAGCCTATGATGGGCTGGTCTGCAGAAAGACCAAGTGATTTGAGGGTTGGAACTTTCCATCCCACACAGACTTCTGGGAAAGGGGGCTGGGCATTAAACTCTATAAGAACTCTTGAACAACAAGATGGTGGGCTGTGGGAAATCAAATAGCTATGTCCTGGGTTAGGGGATTATAGGGAATGCATTGCAAAGCAGAAAACTGCTTTCTGGCCTTGCTGAAAACAGCGGGCCATGCTTCACTTACCTAGTTAATGTATATCTAGGGGTTGAGTCCTGCCTGTGCTCATGAATTCCTTAGACCAAGTTATCTATGGAATATCTTATCTTGTTTTCCATCCTGCTTTCTGCATCTCCTCTTTTGTAGCCTTGGGAACGCCTTAGCTTGTTTTTCTGCATGCTTTCTAGACATTATTACTGGCACGTAGCCCACTGACATTGCACAATGTTTCCTTAAATGTATGCTTAATAAATACAGGAGCTTGGGAGCAACTTAGGGAGACTTCCCTTAGCCTCCCTCTCACCTCTCTTGACCTGCATAAAGTCTTGAGTAATCCTTTGTGCCGTCCTCAGCTTTGTGGGACAAAGCCAAAAGCCAAAGCCACAATGAGTTCCTGGGTGGGTAAGCACATCCACATTGAAGTGCTTGGGGAACAGAAAGGAATGGCAAAACTGGACAGGGCCTCAATCTTCACACAAGCCTCCCATACTTGGCCTGCACATCTCTTCCATTTGGCTGGGCCTGAGTTGCATCCTTTATAATAAACTAATGAATAGAAATAAAGTGGTTTCCTGAGTTCTGTGAGCCCTTCTAGCAAATAACAGACCTAAGTTGGGGGTCATAGGAACCCCCAATTTACAGCTGGTCAGTCAAAAGTGCAGGTGGCTTGGGCTTGGGCTTGATGTCTGAAATGGGGGCAGTCTTGTGGGACTGAACCCTTAACTATGGGGTATGGTCATAACTCTGCATAGTTTAGTGTCAGAACTGAATTGAATTTAGAACACCTGGGTGTTTTTCTCAGAAAACTGACGAATTGCTTGGTATGGAAAAATCCAGAGATCTGGTGTCAGAAGTGCAGTGAGTAAAAATAGTTCAAACATTTTGGACAAATTTGTGTGTACTTATCCCAACGTTGTGCATTTATAGGCAAAGGAAGAGAAAGTGGCTCTCCATATAACTGAACTTTACATAGGGAAGACTACTGGGGGAAATTCTCTGTGCTGAAGTGTATATACTTTCATGTCTAGGATATTCCAATTCCCCATTAAGATCCTAGAACCTTGCTTTTCTCTGTTTTTCTTTTACTAGGGTACTTAAAGTGTCTTTTTGAGGTTGGTATGCTGACTTTTCACTAATGGGGAGTACCATTATCTAAGTGAGAATTAAATAGAAACAGGCCCTCAAAACAATATGGTCTAATGTCTATACTTCAGATATGAGGACACTGAGGTTCAGAGTAACTAGGGGACTGTCAGCAGTTTACCAAACTAGTTAGTGGCATAACCAGATCTAAGACTCAGGTAGTCTGATTCTCAGTCCAGGTGTTCTTATTCAAGACTGTAAGTCTTGGTTAAAAAGAAAAACAGAAAGTAGAGGACCCTCAAGGAATGACTCTCAAAAAAATCACTATCTTCAGATAAGCTCTATAAGCAGAGTCTAAGACGTCTATCATGTTGATTTTGAGACAAGGCCGGTAGGTCAAGACATGATTCTCATGGTCCAGACTGAAGACTGGAAAATAAATAGGCCATCCTTTTCTTTCTTCAAAACCTTTTCTTTTCGACTTGTGTGATTATACAAAAGAGAACAGGTAAACTCCCCACCCAATCAGTTCTATACAGTTTGAAATCTACTCACCTCATGGCAGCCATAATAGTTCTGATCCGCTCAATTGTGACCTAAAAGATTTACCCGCCATCTGTAGGACCTCATTCTTACTTGAAGGACCTAGGAAAGCGCTATAAATGTTCAGCTCTTGAACCTAATCTAGGTTTTCATGTGGGGTTCCTCTATTGTTAACCAAATAGCAGTAAATGGAAAACAGAGCACTTAACGGTTGGAATAAAACTGGTAAACACCTTTGAGAGACATTTGGATGCTCGGCATATGTAGAGTGCCTTCTGGCTGGTGCAGGTGAAAGAAAAAGGAATGGCTTTCTTTAATTTCCTTAATGGATGTGGCAATTTGCTTCTTCTAGTCAAGAATCAGCATAAATTAGCTGCCTTTAACAAGTGCCAGCCGTTGAAATTAATTCTTGGTTACCCTACTTATTTCCTAAATGGAAAATACCTATTAGCATGAATATTCAAACGGCACTGCAGGTCATTAAAACTTCATTTGTTCTACAAACAGAGCACTTGATGACTTTGGAGCCAACTTCTTTTAAGTAGCATCAACAGAAACTTCTAGATCTCCAAAGTTAGTCTTTTGAGCTCACAATAAGAGACAGGGTTGTATCTGTTTACTGGAGTAGTTATGGTGAGGGGCTGGGAATTCACTATGTCTTTCCTCCCTCGTTTCCCAGAATCACTAGACTTCTGAACTGTCTAATAAATCCCAACTCTGTGATAGCAGTCAGTGGAGCTTGGACCAAATTGTTTGTTTCCTGCGATGTAGTAGAGTGATCACAGAGAGATGCGCTGGGACCGCCAGTGAGTTTCTTGGATTCTGTCGAGATCTTTATAGCTCTAAAAGATGACTTCTGCCAACAGAGGCTCTGTGTTGCCGCAGTCTGGAAGGAAAGTCACTGCCTGCCAGCAAGTACAGAATGTAAAAAGATTGAGTAAGAAACATTAAATCCAGAAACCCCTGGAGAAAAGGCACAGATTTCCCAAGTGAGCTGTCAGGCCATAACCACTGATATCTTTTCATATTCCCTTTGACTGATGCCATCTGGCCACCTTGTTCTGGGAGGAGCCTGGCCATGGAAGGTGGGGAGAAAGAGCAAGGGAAGGGAATCTCTGAGGCAGAGAACAAGCATGAGTTAACCACAGTGTACTTTCCCCTCCAACTCAGTAAGAAGAATTTGCCCCATCTTTTATGGCCAATGTATGGACTAATAAAATGCATGTGACTCTATGTGGCCATAGAGGCAGAACCTAGATGTACATGGTCACAAGCCAAGGAGCACCTGAGGCCAGCAGGAACTGAAGGAGGCATAAAAGGACCTTCTCCTAGAGCCTCAAAGGGAGCAGGGCTCTGCTGACACCTTGACTTTGGACTTCTTCTCCGGAACTGGCAGGATACATTCCTGCAGTTGTAAGCCACCCAGTTTGAGATAATTTGTGATGGAATCCCCAGGAAACTAGCAGGTGGAGTGAGGAGAACATGCATTTGACCACAATTGTCTTTCCATAAACTCTTCAGGAAACCTACATACCAGTATTTGACATGAATCCTTGTGAGTCTTGAAAGGTTTTCAGTTTTCAGAAGCTGCATATTAAAATGTGTTCATTTATTTTTTTTAATGTTTATTTATTATTTTGAGAGCAAGCGAGCAGGGGAGGGGCAGAGAGAGAGGGAGAGAGAGAGAGTCCCAAGCAGGGTCTGCACTGTCAGTGCAGAACTGACACAGGGCTCAAGCCCACGGATCATGACCTGAGCAGAAATCAAGAGTCAGACGCTTAACTGACTGAGCCACCCAGATGCCCCTAAAATGTGTTCATTTAAAATATGAAAAAGCTTAGTAGATATTAGTTTTCCAAACATGACAGCCAGCAAAATAACAACAATCTATAGGCATGAAATCCCATGTAAGTGCATGTAGGGGAGACACAGAGTACAGGATAGAGGCCTGAGGCCTGGTGGAAATGAAGACAGGAGGCACATGAAACGAAGGTCACCCATTAGCCACTTTTGCATCACACACACACACACACACACACTTAATAAAGACAAATTTTTAAATCCATAATAGTGCCTTCTCTTTTCCCCAAGAGCTGAATGTGCCTTATGATTGTTACATAGTTTTTAATGACTCACACAATCTATGAATCTTTAATAGGCAGTTGATGCACTAAGCCCAGATGCCAACTCCCTGGGAGACATTTACTGAGGCTGTTGTTGGGTTTTCCTAATTAGATGCTCTGGAGCACAGATCTCCTACTTAGGATATGCCTCTTTTATGTGAAACCAACTACCCCACAAATTCAGTGCAACTGGCACTTTTGTTTATCCACAGACCATCGATGGAAGTTAGCTGAAGTAATTTAAAGAGGCAGTTATGTGCTGCTGGCAAAAAATGAAAAATAAATCAGCATTCCATGGCTCTTAGCTACCCTGGGCCAAAAGTACGTTGGGCTGCAGCAATTTCCTTCAGTTTGAAGTTGATTGTGCATGCTTTCAAATGGCGGCAGGATCCTAGGGAATGGCCTTCTGGTCAAGAGCACTTTGGGGGGAGATTCAGGAGCCCCAAGGGATTTGTGTATCCTGACTCAATGAGTCAGCCTGAGGGAAGGGAGATACAGGGCTGAAGAGAAGCTGACCCTCTCATAGGAAAAGTGGTCTGTGGCCTGGCGTTTATTACAGATGTGGCTCCAGGTTATAGGTGTCCCTGAATGGCAAAGATTTTAGGATTTATGCCTTTGGACAGACATGGAACTGCTGGCCAAACCTCGGGCCATCTATACTTATGACCTTGGTGTATTTGAGACAAACCAGGACTCCCAGAACGTGGGAATAGACAACAACCTCGTGAGCAAATGGAACATTCTAGAAACCCACACAGCCAAACATTCTGTTGGAATTTTTTTTTTTTATTTTTTTTTCAACGTTTTAATTTATTTTTGGGACAGAGAGAGACAGAGCATGAACGGGGGAGGGGCAGAGAGAGAGGGAGACACAGAATCGGAAGCAGGCTCCAGGCTCCGAGCCATCAGCCCAGAGCCCGACGCGGGGCTCGAACTCACGGACCGCGAGATCGTGACCTGGCTGAAGTCGGACGCTTAACCGACTGCGCCACCCAGGCGCCCCTGTTGGAATTTTTTTAATACGTGCTACATAACTAAGCAAATCTGAACCTTTGTAAAGATATTGGCCACTGAAAGGAATAGAAATTACCTCATCAGAAGAGCTACTTGGGAATAAGCTCACGGACAAGGCTGCAGAAGAACCTGGGGAAGCCTGGAACCGGAAGAGTATCTGCAACATAAAAGAATGTCAAGTTGAAAGGGGTGGCTTGATCAAGTAATGTAAGGGAATTAAAGGCTATTTCAAGTCCCAGGAAGTACCTTTAGACCCACTCGTCCTAAATGATTCACCCGTTTGCTTTGGCAAGATCGAGGGGCAAGCATTCCCGCCAATGGCCACAGCTTACCGTCTGTTCCATGAAGACTCAGCAAGGGGAATTCGGCAGAGATTCTCAATAACACCATAACTCCAAAGCGAATTTTCAGTGACCTGCACCATCAGACCCAACATTTATCCTTCTACTTCTTTGGGAATTCTTTGTCAGACTTCATGAGTCTTGGAGGCTACTCTGTTTCCCCGAGTTATCTCAACAGAGGCCCTGACCCGCAGAGAATTAGCTTCTCTGTCAAAGGCCCAGAGATGCGGGGGGATAGGAATGGATGTTAAAAGAGGGAGCAAATGGGACACCTGGGTGGCTCAGTTGATTAAGCGTCCCACTCTTGATTTCAGCTCAGGTCATAATCTCAGTTTGTGAGTTCCAGCCCCTCACTGGACTCTGTGCCAACAACATGGAACCTGCTTGGGACTCTCTCTCTCTCTCTCTCTCTCAATCAAAATAAAAAAAAGAGGAAGGAAATATTTAACTAAAAAAGTAAAACCACTTTGTTGTCATTAGAAAGAAAGAGGTCATGGTTTCCAACTCTTTAAAGAAACAATGTTTGACAAATTAACTTTGAACTTGACTTTTGAGAGTTAGCACACCATCAATTCAAATGTCATCTACTCTGGTTATGCCAGTCTTCAACAAATGTCTCCACTTAAAGCTTTCTCGGCATTTCAAATATTTTGTTTGCCCCATATAAAAGCTGCTTTAGAACTCAAAGGTCATATTTTCAGTGATTTATCTTTTAAAAGAAGGCATGCTGCATATTTTTTAAATGAAGCGATCCAGAAGAGTCTGTGAGAAAATCTTTAAGTGACCAGTTGATGGATACTGGCTTGGGGAGGACCTCTCCCTAAACTGCCTTGAGGACAACCAGTAGAAAGGTGCCATCTTTGATCATTGCCAGCAGAATTGATTTCGGTTTGCTCCTGTCTTGTGATAACCAGACCCCATTTATCATGGGCCCACTATGTGCCCGGGGCTTCCTCTGCCCTCTCTCCAATCTTCACAGAAGCACCAGGAAGTAGATATTGTCTTCTCCTATCAGCAGATTTGGAGACCTTGAATCACATGCTTATTTGTAGAGACAAGACTTGAAATCAGGCTCTTCTGGCTCCTACACCCTGGGCTTGCTGGGCATGGGATCCCTCACGAACTAGAGCCCCTGGGATTGTCTCCATACACTGAAATGACGGTCTGGTAAAGATTTATTCAATTCAGCTCACCTAGCTGGTTGCTGAATATTAACAAATAACAAAAAAACTTCAAAAAAGAGCAAAAATTAATTCTTGGCCTCAGGAAAGTGAAAACAGTATAGAAAATTAAGACTTGTGATGGTTAATTTTATGTGTCAACTTGACTGGGGTGCGAGTGCCCAGCATTTAGTCAAACATTATTCTGGATGTGTCTGTGAGGTTGCATTTGGATGGGATTAACATTTGAATTGGTAAACCTAGTATAGCATTGTCCTTCCCCATGTTGGGGGGTGGGGTGGGGGGAGAGGGTCTGGTCCAACCAGTTAAAGGACTGGATGGAACAAAAAGACTACGTAAATGGGAACTTCTTTCTCTGCCTGACTGCAGCTGGGACACTGACCTCCTGCCTTCAGGCCTGTACCCAGAATAGAACCACACCATCAGCTGTCATGGGTCCCCAGCCTGCCAACTGGAGATCCTGGCCTTGTCAGCCTCCAGAATGACATGAGTCAATAGATAGATAGATAGATAATAGATAGATGATAGATAGATAGATAGATAGATGATGGATATACAGATAGATCATAGATGATAGATATATAGACAGATGTAGATATATAGGTATAGATATAGATGATACAGACATCTCTTACTGGTTCTGTTTCCCTGGAGAACCCCAACTCCTATGGGCCTCCTCGATGCCCCTCATGTTGTTTTCTTTATCAGTGGAGTGGGCAGCAATGTCAAGAATCAGCACTGGGAGAATGTGACAGTAGGCAGAAGGTGGGGTAGTTTGATCTATGAGCTGTGGATTGGTCAAAAGGGGGTTCAAGCCTTGACTCTAGGCTTTGGTTTTCCCATCTGAAAATCCAGGCAATAACAATCATAATAACGATCTCAAAAAACGTGAAAATTACGTTCGTTGACACCAAGGAGATAACACGCTCAAGGCATTTCATTCCCTGCCCAACATGTATGCACTCAGCATGCACGTACTTACTGAATGCTAGTTATTTCTGTGGCAGTGGGTGTCAAAGACTCATTCACTGAGCCTCGCAAACTTGAAGATCTTTGCAAGCTTATCGTATAAATACAAATAGCTCTGCAGCGCTGGTGTTTAAGCCATTCTCAGTATAAACTACTCTAACAAACACTAGTTGAGCACCAGAGCAAGGTCCTGTGGCATGGGAAACAGAGGAACAGGCAATGTGGAAAGGAAGTGGATGGGAGAGAGTCAGAATGCAGGGAGGCGGATGTCTGAGACATCCCGCTGCACAATTGCATGCCAGCCAGCCCGTGGACGATTAGTTATTACCTACTATTTTAAAAATCTGGCCAAATCTGTACTCTTAATAATGATGATAATAAAATAACCATAATAACCAATGTTCATCACAAACTCAACACGGTGCTAAGTGGCTCCATATAAACATAATGCTGCTTTTCTTGGGGATATGCTGGTTTCTTTTTTGTAAAACTACATTCGCTCATGAGTCAGTCTCAACACAGCAGTGAACATCATTGGGAGTTTTGCTCAAACGGGTTCTGAACAGTCATTTTTGGGAGGAATCCCTGCATTGTATAAATTTTGGTGGATGACAATGCTGGGCGTGCCACACTGCTGCTGAGTGGGCTTCTGACTTCCACTCAACCAACAAGAAGCTCCTGCCTGAACCTCTGCATCTGGGAGGGTGACCCAAAGATGCTGGGATGATGGAGAAAATTGCTCATGGTGGCTGCCACACAGAGCAGATGTCCTCTGTGGCCTCTGCCCCTAAGGCATCTCAGTACTGGCATTTGGTGTCCAGAAGTGGCCAACAAAATCAACATTGACCTCCAGACTGCAGGCCTCTGGACTCTAGCCTGTGGCTGAGTGTACCTTGGTCCCTGCCCTTCTCTGAGCCAGATTCTCCAACCTTCTCTTCAGTCCTGGAAGCTTCCAGTGAATTCCTCTCTGGTTCACCCTAGAGATCTTGACACTTACTGACAAAGTGGCCCTCAACATGGGACATGGACATGGTAATATCTGTGCCAACAATGCCAGAGAGTTTAAGCCACATGGACGAGTGTCCCTCCAGTGGCTCAGTGACTAGTCTCCTTTTTATATGAGCACCTATATTGTTAACATGTGTTTGTTCATTCCACAGATAATGCTCAGAGCCTCCTCTATGCTGGTTGTATAAGGTAGTGTGTCTTTTAACAAAGAAATAAAGGCTTAGATTTATGCAGGTCTTAATCAGTAATTAAAAGATATGCCATATTTCACAGAGCCAGCTTTTTTTCCAAGACAAATTAGAAACTCATTCAAGGACACGGAGGGCTAACTATTAATGATGCGGTTAGATCTTCATTCTAGGTCTTACTTTCCAAAATGTAATTATAATAATTGATCTGAGTGACAAAATAGATGGGTTTGGCTTTACAAGCTAACCATAGGAAAGGGCTTTATCAAGATAGGGGGTAATTCATGAAGCCCTGGGTCTCAGTGGTTGTGAAAACATTCAACCACCTTAAAGAACAGTGCTAGCCAGAGAGTATAAAGAAATCCCTGTTCTTTTTAAAGACATTTATACTTGCTGTGTTTCCCGGCCTGTGTCAGACAGTCATCGGGTAGAAGGAAACACTGGAAGCTTCCTTCTGTTCCATTCCACTTCTTTTCAGTGAAATTGAGCTGTGGAGTAGACACAGGGTGAATGGTATGCAGAGGTGGCCACAGAGAAGGTTCTGGTCCGAGTCCACAAAACACACATGTCATCTTATCAACACACAGCGGCCTTCAGGCTGATGTGGTAGAAACGCAGTCACCCACGTGGTGATGGCCTGGCTCCAGTGTTCTTACTCCCAGAGACTCCCCTTGTGCCCCATGTTGCTCCCCCGGGCCAGACAGCAGCTGGAACATTCACAGAGTCCTTTCTGTGATCCCCACCTGCTGCAATGACACAGCAGAACTAGGGCGTCAACTCTGTCTTGGGGTCTAAAAATAGCCTTTGCAGCTCACTGAAGGAACTATAATTTAATCAAAAAGCCATTTGAGTGACAGAAAGCACAATCCTGAAAGGCCCAAAGAAACACATTTTACACCATAAACAACAGATTTGGAAGAACATAGAATAAAGTAAGAGCCAGTTTTTTCCACCCCTATGGGAGACTTTTTAAATGTCCCCAGGCTGGAGAGAAGGAGCACAAGAAAGGGTGCCTGATGTCAGTGGGTGTCCTGAGAAGAGGCTCCATACCCAGACTGGTCTGTCCTATGGAGCCAACTGATGAGAGAAGGATGTGACAGTTAATGTTATGTGTGAACTTGGCTGAGCCATGGTGCCCAGTTCTGTGGTCAAACATCAGCCTAGAGGCTGCTGTGAAAATATTTTGTAGATATGAACAACACTTAAATAGTAGACTGTGAATAAAACAGATTATAATGTGAGTGGGCCTCTACTAATCAGTTGAAAGCCTTCAGAGCACATATTGGGCTTTTCCAGAGAGGAAGGAAATCAAATCTAAGAGCGGAACATAGAAATCCTGCCTGAGATTTCAGCCTGCTGCCTTGTGCGACCTGAACTTGGGACTGCAACATCAACTCACCTGAGCTGATGGGCTTTTTGCCCATCTTCAATAGTTTGTTGCAGGAGAAGAGATAGCTTGGGTAGGCCTAAAAATCTCTGCACAAGACAGAGAGTATGCCTCAGTAATAGTAGGGTCCCCCAGAAAAACAGAATCAATAGGATAAATCGAGATACATAGAAGAAGAGATGTATTATCGGAATTGGCTCATGCAGTTTTGGAGGCTAAAAAGTCCCACCATCTGCTGTCTGCAAGCTGGGGCACTAAGAAAGTAGGTGGTATAATTCAGTCCAAGGCTGAACCAGATGGGATGGGGGTCACTGGTGTGAGTCCCCAAGTCCAAAGGCCACAGAGCCAGGGAAGTTGATGTACGAGAGCAAGAGAAGATAAGTGTCCCAAGAAAAGACAGAATTTGTCCTTTCTTCCACCCATTTGTCCTATTTGGGCCCTCAGTGGATGGTGTGGTACCCCACCTTAGGGACGGCAGATCTTCTTTACTCAGTCTACTGACTCCAATGCTAATCTCCTTCAGAAACACCCTCACAGACACACCCAGAAATAATGTTTGACCAGCTCTCTGAGCATCCCCTAGCCCAGTCAAGTTGACACAAAACTAACCATCATACCTTCTTTGATGAGAATCAGTCAGTCGATGCCAAAGGGGAGGACTAAAACACCTGCCAACGGCTCCGTGTAGAGAGATATTAGCCTGAAAAGGTGTGAGCACACTCCCAAAGCCTGGGTGTTCATGCTTGCCTCTGAATGTATGATGATATAGGCCAGGTGATCGCCAAAACGGAAGTGTTTCACTTGTGTGTTTCTCATAAGAAGGCTTTTCCTGTACAAGTATTTTATAGGGGTCTGTCCAGTACTTGAGTTTGAGAAGCACTCTTGTAATGAAGAAGGTGAAGACCTGAGTCAAAGACAGGTTTTTCAAGCCCAGCCTGGTCAACTGTCTCTTCTCTGGCGAGTTACCTCCCCTCTAGTGATTGTTTTGGAAATCAAACAAACTAAACACAAAATGTGTGCTGCAAATTATGAGTCCATATAGACCTGCAATGTCCACTGTAATCCAATCCCTGCACTGTAGAATTAAATTGCTCTAGAATTTTCCATTGCAATTTGCCGTGAATGTGTGTGTGCGTGTGTATTTTAAAAAGGAGGATGAAATTAAATGTCCAACATTAAAGTCCATCAGTTTGTACAACCTGGTATTACTGTTTTGGAAAAGACAATTCATCAATTTTGGAATCCCAGTGAAAATGAGTTCAAAACAGCTGGTTGGGCTGGAGGGCGTGGAGCAGAGAATCTATTATCTTTCTTTTCTCGGTTAAAGAGCTTGATGTCTTTCTTATACTGGATCTAGATTCTGGCTGGTAGCCTAGGGCACTGAGCGTGTCATAGCCACTCAGGAGCAAGATGATTACTCTATTAAATTGAGTGCAAAGTCAATCAACTATATATCATCAAAATAAAAATGTAGCTTCTAAATGTAATATAGTTCCCCAATGATATGCTTGTGTTAGAAGCACAGAAAAACCTAATCTAAAATGCCTGGAAGTTTCCTAGCTGGAGGCAGAAAGGAAACACCATGATTTAAGGTAATAAAAGTATTTCAAGGAGTCATTCACAAGAAGGATGTTGAATGTTCTTTCTTCCCCAATCTTCTGAATATTCTAGTCGTTTCTACTAGAGTAGGAACCTCGGTCTCTTCACAAGGTCTTTAAACACACTTTCAAAACAAGCTTTGATTAACAGATAATGAGACCATGACAGAATGTGTGTGTGTGTGTGTGTGTGTGTGTGTGATCATGAGTTGACCCTCTTGGGAGCCACCTGGAGTCTCTGGAAGATGTTGATGATGCTGGAGCACATAAAGAATGTTGGAATGGCTTACTGAACTTGTTTATAAGTGATTCCAGAAACACAGGTTTCAATGCTTTAACTTGTTTCTAACTTGCGGAGAGAGTGCAGGGCTACCCCTCTTTGCTCTCCATTCTCAGCTCTGAATGACTCTAGACATTTCAGAAATTCAATCCTACCATCAAAGAGCAAGAATTTGACAACACCGAGAAGGATGTGTCTGTCTCTGAAAGAGTGTGTCACTCAATGCTCCATGCTTAGTGCCGGCCTGTAGGGCTTGTTAAATAAAAGGCATACTTCTAAACTTGTCCATCATGGTCTGGAGTTGCCATAGGGGTGCTTTTCCTCTGCCTATCTTAGGTTCCTTGGCTGGAACTCTGTAAATTAGACCGAAAAAAGACAGATTAACAGGAGAAAAACAGGTAGAAGCTTATTAACACATGTGTACACATGAGGGTACCCAGTGATGAGTAACTCCAAGAGATCATTAAAACTTGGGTGTATATAGGGGCGCCTGGGTGGCTCAGTTGGTGAAATGTCCAACTCTTGGTTTTGGCTTAGGTCATGGTCTCACAGTTTATGAGTTCAAGCCTCACATCAGGCTCCTCACTGACAGTGTGAGCCTCCTTGGGAATCTCTCTCCCTCTCTGCCCCTCCCCAGCACTCTCTCTCTCTCGCTCTCTCTCCCTCTCTCTCAAAATAAATAAATAAACTTAAAAGAAGAGAACTTGGGCATATATAGCATGTTCACAAAAGAACAACATATTCTCAGAGAAGTGATAAGACACAGGAGAAGGACTTTGAGCTTCTAACAGTGGCAAATTCTGGGACAATAAATACATGGAGGAACCAATTGAAAATAGAGCTAGCTAGTAAAGCTCACTGTTGCTATGTAGATTCCTCTGAGGCCATCTCAGGGCTGACAAAGGTCCAGAGTTTTCTCCAGGGATTAACATCCGTCTTTCCTGGTAGTGAGTGGAGCAGGAGACGTCTCTACAAACATGCCCTGTTTTTAGGCAACAGGAGAAGAGCAGGAAGCTTTTCTTATATCTGTTTCTATCTTCAGTTCAAAATAACCCTTTATGCCAAAGTGTCATATTTGGTGGTGGCAATATTCTGCTGCCCTTCAGTGCTGCACGCCAGGTGTGATTGTTTAGTGACGTGCTTGATTTTTTTTGTAAACATGCTGGTATTTATGTACTAAAATTAAAATCATCCATCATTACAGAAAGATATGTGTTAATTCCAAACGATGGTGTTATTGAACAAGGTGCTTTTGGAAGTCCTTTGGTTGGAATTTCTATGATCAATACTATAGGGTGTCACCAGCCTACCAGAAATTTTCAATGAGGCACCAATCAGGATGTTCAAAGAATCCATTGGTTTCTGCATCATTTGAAGGAGTGCAGCACGGTACACAGGAAGGACTCTGGATTGGGAGAGACTGAGGGCCATTTGGCAGCATAAGTTAATTCATTCACGATGAAACACAGCCCCAGTATCCTGAGGCACTGCACAGGGCCCCAGGAACATTCTAGAAAGAGCAGTCAACGAACCTTGCTCCCAGGGCACTTAGGAATCACTAAGGGAGGTGATGACAAAAGCAAATAAACATGCTTCTCCAGAAGAGGGGATAAATGTTGCAGGCAAATTGCTGTGGGTGCACACAGGAGAGAGAGGGGCTCTGGAGAGGCGGTGATGGACCTTAAGGAGAGCTCCTAGTGTTTGATCTGAATCCTGTATATGATTTTAGTCAACAAAAAAGAGAATAAGGTATTACAGAATCTAGAGAAGAAGATAATGAAGCAGGGGAACTTGGATGGCTTAGTATGTTAAGCATTGGACTCTTGATTTCAGCTCAGGTCATGATCTCACAGTTTGTGGGATCGAGCCCCAAGTTGGGCTCTGCACTGACAGTGCGGAGCCTGCTTGGGATTTTCTCTCTCTCCCTCTGTCTCTGCCCCTCCCCCTCTCTCAAAATAAATAAATAAATCTAAAAAAAAGAAGATAAGGCAGCACAGTATAATTGATGAGTTTCTCTTTTTGTTTCGGATATTAAATAGACATTTATTGAGCGCACATAGTGAGTCAAGCACTGTGGGTTCACAAACAGGAAAACATGTTACTGTTGTTTGAAAGGCTCAGTCTCGTGCAGCTTCTTAGCACCAGACATGGGATTTCTTTGCTGTGGGGCTGGCCTGTGCCCTACAAGATCCTCAGCAGCACCCCTGGCCTCTACTCATTAGATGCCAGTAGCAGTCTCTGAATAGTCACAACATAAAACATCTCCAGACATCGTCAAATTTCTCTGGGGGCCGGGGGAGAAGCATGAACTTCCCGGTTGAGAACCACTGCTCTGGAGAGGCAAGAGAGACAGCTAGCAGGCAATGCGGTGCCGAGTATGGATGCCCTGATGGGGACCTGAGGGGAGCACAGAGAACACCCCCTCCCATACCACACAGCCTGCAGGACCACAGCTGGGTGCAGGCAGAAGGGCAGCATTATCTGAGTCTTGAAGAATAGAGATTATGAGAATAAAATTTCAAGTCAAAATACTGTTTTCAGGGTACTAATGGTCCAATCATTTGGAGATGTCTGATAGGCAATTGAAATCTGGTCTGTTGCCCACGGGAAAGGTAAGAGACTACAAGGTGAAACTTGGGGAACACTCAAATAGAAATGAAAGGTGAAGCCCTGGGTTTTAGTGAAATTAGGAGGGAACACCCAGTAACGAGAAAAGAGCATAGCAAGTGGCAAAAGGTATGCTGAGAAAGGATGCCTGGAGGGAAACACCAAAGAAAAGCAGAGAAGGGGCAGTTTTCAACAGTAAAAGCTGCTGTGTGTTTGGGTGCAGGCAAACTGAGGACAAGACTCTGGGCTTTGTCGCGAGGTCACTAGAGGGGTCTCTGCAGGACCTTACAGGGAGATTTCAGAAACCAGAGCATATGGACCCTAGTGGGAGATGAGGCAAATGTGACCCCCTAGCAATGGAGTGGAAGAGGAGGGGGACGCTGGTTTCCAAGAGACATCAGGGCTGAAAACACTAGAGAACACTAGGAGAGCAAAGACATAAAGCTGTTTGTCGGGTAAAGAGCAGGAGCAAAGAGAGATTCCAGGGAAAGAACGTGCACTTTATGGAGCAGGACCGCAGAGGACTCAGAAACAAGAAAACAAATGGGGACATTTTCTTTTGAAGGAAGACAGCTGGGTTTCTGCCTCAAGGTAAGATGTAGTGGTCACGGCAGGCCAATGCTTCTACTGCAACAACCACAGAAAAGTGAATAAATTACAAAATTATGTTTTTAAAGCATCAGAGAACTGTGGAAGCAAAACGATGGACATAAGATTCCCACACGACAGAGACACTCTGAGATGGCATGATGATGACTGCCCACCAGTCCCCCAGGGGGGACTTCCTGTTCTGGGTGGGTGCTGAGGGTCACAGAGAAAGAGAAACAGCAGAGCTCTCAGCAGCACAGGAAGCTTCTGTGACAAACAGGAAAGGAGAGGGGCCTCAGGACATTCTCTCAGTTCTGGAGCCATGCGGGAGACTGGGGAGGCAGGCCACAAACTCTAGACAACAAAGTGAATTCTCCTGAATTCTCTTGATGCTTAAAAAGCGAGGGGTTGCAGGGAGTCTACCTCAAACACAAGGCAGATCTTCCCTCAAG
The DNA here is from genome assembly GCF_023721935.1 of Panthera uncia. Lineage (NCBI taxonomy): Eukaryota > Metazoa > Chordata > Mammalia > Carnivora > Felidae > Panthera > Panthera uncia. Next base: position 5,489,373 of record NC_064810.1, read on the forward strand.
ACATCTGCCAGATTTTGAAAGACATACGTGGAGGTGCGGTGGTTTAAAATATGTTCACAAATGCTTTGATACCCTTTCCTTTAGTGGAGCTAATTCCCTTTCCTTGAGTGACTAACTCACTTCTAAGCAATAGATGTGGTAGATGTTATGGAGAATGGTTTTTGAGTCCAGGTCTTAAAGACATATGACCTCCCCCTTGCTCTTTCCGTTGAATCACTCATTCTGGTGCAAACCACCTTCCATGTCATAACAACACACAAGTGCCCTCTAGAGAGGCCATTGTGGGGAAAATGAGGCCTCTGGTCAACAGCCAGAGAGAAGAAAAGGGTACAGCAGACAAGTGACTAAGCTTGCAGAAAAATCCTCCAGCCCTGTCCAGTCTTCATCTTGATGGCAGCCCCAGCCAACACCGTTACTGCAATTTCATGAGAGACCCTCAGCCAAATTGCCCAGCTAAGCTGTTCCCAAATTCTTGCCTCATAGAAGCTGAGATAACAATGTTTGTTGTTTTAAGTCTCTACATGTGCAGAAACATGTTTTGCAGAAAGAGATAACTAACACATATATGAAGTTAAGGAGGTAAATCGAAAACCCCTAAAGGGCAGAATTGAACTTTCTGGTCTTTCAAGGCTGAGATACAGACTTCTAGGCTCTCAGTCAAAGCCCAAAACAGCAGTGAACCAGATGTAAACCAAGTCTTACTAAAATTGCCACCCAGTGGCCAACTCACTCAATCTTGACTTTATTAACGTGATCGGTCTCTCATCCTCTCTGCCCAACAAAAGAAAAACAAGTCTTCTTGGCAGAAGATAACATCAACTGTAGTATCTACTATTTTTTGTATACAATGTGAATTTAAAAATTAGATATGCAAAGGGGAGGTCGAATGACCAATAATCAGTAGAAAAAACATTCAAAAGAAATAGAAACACAGATAAGCTGCATACTAGAGACAGAAAACAAGGATTTAACTTGATTAATATATTTCTTTAAATGAAGAAAATAATCATAATATGGACCAAGAGATGGAGAATTTTGCCAAAGAACTTAAGTTCCTCAATAACCAAATTGAACATCTATAATTGAAAGAAGTATAATATCTGAAGTTGAGAGAATAGTGGATAAGTTTAAAAGCATACTACTGAACACACAGCGCACAATATTACCACATTGGAAGAAAAGCTAATAGAACCCACCCAAATTGCAGAAAGAAAAAAAAAGTAGTGGGAAAAACAATAACATAGATGACATATGGGATACTCTCACCAAGTCCACCATAACTGTGCTGTGTTCCAAAGAGGAGAAGGAAGAGGGGAAATTGAGCAGAGGACATAGTCAAGGAAATAATGCCTGAGAATTTTCCAGTAGTGAAAAAGGAAGAGACTTACTTCATCTTCTGGAATATTAGCCAAAGATAAGGGAATAGAAGATGAAACGTAATTCCGATATACAGGTGTGAGAAGCCGAGAGTGAGGGAGAGCTTATACAACCCTATCTTCTCCTCAGGGCAGGACACAGTTCGCCATCAGAGAATGAAGTTTAAGGAGTAAGTTTGAGACTTGAAGAGAATAGATAGATCAGCCACTGTGAGCAATTCTCTGGGGAATTAACTAGAATAAATGATAAGAAATATCAAGCGGCCAGGGAGCCTCAGCTGTGGTGAGACTAATGAACATTATTGAGCATCTTTCTCCAATAGCATCTGAAAGTTCAACATCAAGGCTATAAAAACACATGCATGTTGGGGCGACTGGGTGGCGCAGTTGGTTAAGCGTCCGACTTCAGCCAGGTCACGATCTCGCGGTCCGTGAGTTCGAGCCCCGCATCAGGCTCTGGGCTGATGGCTCGGAGCCTGGAGCCTGTTTCCGATTCTGTGTCTCCCTCTCTCTCTGCCCCTCCCCCGTTCATGCTCTGTCTCTCTCTGTCCCAAAAATAAATAAAAAACGTTGAAAAAAAAATTAAAAAAAAAAACAAAACACATGCATGTTCACAGACACACACACACTCATACATACTTACACACATACACACACATGTGCACACACAAGAATTTGATCAATGTTAAGCAAAATCCACATGAGTGATGAGGAAATTCAAGCAGATCCTGAAACTTACAACATTAGTGAAACAACAGTTGGAATGGCTGGTCATCTGACCCAGACCAACTGAAGACACTAGGTGAGAGATGGTTGGTTATCTGACCCAGATCAAGTGGGGAAACTAGGTGAGAGATGGCTGGTAGAATGGGAAAAGCTGGTTTACTAGTTACAGGACTACTGGTTTAATAGAGAGTAAAAGGTCATTCTGAGGGAGACCGTGGGATAGACCAAAGGTCATAGCCATGGTGAAGAATCTGCCCTCCTTAAAGTTGGAAGATCCAGAAAAAGACCCATGAATGACAGTTTATGAAATAAAATGAAAATAAAGATTGTCGATGTCAAAAGGTTGAAAAACTGAAGCCAAAAATTACCTTATTTCTCTTGCTATGAGGAAAGAACGCAGGCCAGCCCCATATACTCTCCCATGTACTTGATCTCCACTCCTGAGTTTGCTGCCTGATGTGGAAATGCAGTGTTTTTTTTCTGGGATTTTGAGGAAAGTTCTGATTTTTAAGAAAAGTTTTTTCTGTAAGCTTCCTTGCTGACATGAAACAGTCTTTTTAAATGTCTGCTCAAACTGTTAAAAATAAAAGTATAGAAATAACATTCTTTGAAAAGTCTCTCTTTTATAGATGCTTTCCTATTTTCTTTGTGAGCCCCAGCTAAAGATCACCTACATGCTTACAGAATTTGAACTTCTAAAAAAAAAAAATCCACCTGGCTCTTGAAATTCCAGATGGAAAACGTCAGGTCAGCACGTTTCAAAAAAAGAAGCAAGCAAGAACGTCCAACACAACTTGACAGCTCAACTTATCCATTAAACATCATTACTGACAGAAGAAACGTCTGGGGACAACTTGAAAAATGCAACACGGATACTTGAGTAGTGCCCATGGCCCCACAGTCTCCCCTTGACCCAGACTTGACAGTTAAACATGCTGAGTGTTTGCCTGATGGCGGTCTATACCTGTGGAGTCAGGGGTGACAATCTGTGCAAACCCAGTGGAGAAGTATTCTGTGGATGCTTGGAAATGTCCAAGTTGGTTGGATGGCACTTGGAGAGTCAGACAATGGAAGGCATGACAGACACCTCTGCAAATGGGGCTTTCTGATTTAATCACACATTCACAGAAACGTCTTCCTCCTCAGGGGAACTTCACTCTGAGACCCTCAGAAGTGCCACTTTTTTTGATGAAACTTAGTTTCTTACCAGAAAGTTTCTTTATTTTTTTAAGAAGGAAAAAATAAACCCTTATTATTCTTGGATGACATGATCATCTACGTGGAAATTCGAAAAGAATCGACAAAAAAAAAAAAAAATCCTGAGACTATTACATAATTAATTACAGCAAAGTTGCAGGATGCACGTTTAATATATATTAGTCAAGTGATTTCCTGTGAACCAGCATTGAACAAGTGGGATTTGAAATAAATGACCCAATATCATTTACATTAGCACCCAGAAATGGAAATGGTTAGGTAAAAACTCTGATAAATGAAGTCAAAGAAGAACTAAATAAACTGAGAAATAGTCCATGTTCATGGATAAGACTCACTGTCGTCAAGATGCCACTTATATTTAATTCAACCTATAGATTGAATGAGATGCTCAAGTTGCAGCAAGTTATTTTGTAGACACTGGCAAACCAATTCTTGTGTGTGTGTGTGTGTGTGTGTAACTTTTTATTTCTTGATTTGTTAATATTTTGATTTCAGGACTAGAATTTAGTATTCATCACTTACATATAACACCCAATGCTCATCCCAACCAGTACCCTCCTTAATGCCCATTACTCATTTAGCCCACCCTTCCACCCATCTCCCCTAGAGCAACCCTCAGTTTGTTCTCTGTATTTAAGAGTCTCTTATGGTTTGCCTCCCTCTCTTTTTTATCTTATTTTCCAGAAAGTTTGTTTAAAGTGAGTGCATAGAAAGAAGACATCCGGATGGCCAACATGCACATGAAAAGATGCTCAACGTCGCTCCTCATCAGGGAAATACAAATTCAAAACCACACTCAGATATCACCTCACGCCAGTCAGAGTGGCCAAAATGAACAAATCAGGAGACTAGAGATGCTGGCAAGGATGTAGAGAAACGGGAACCCTCTTGCACTGTTGGTGGGAATGCAAACTGGTGCAGCCGCTCTGGAAAACAGTGTGGAGGTTCCTCAAAAAATTAAAAATAGACCTACCCTATGACCCAGCAATAGCACTGCTAGGAATGTACCCAAGGGATACAGGAGGGCTGATGCATAGGGGCACTTGGACCCCAATGTTTACAGCAGCACTCTCAACAATAGCCAAATTGTGGAAAGAGCCTAAATGTCCATCAACTGATGGATAAAGAAATTGTGGTTTATATACACAATGGAATACTACGTGGCAATGAGAAAGAATAAAATCTGGCCCTTTGCAGCAACGTGGATGGAACTGGAGAGTGTTATGCTAAGTGAAATAAGTCATACAGAGAAAGACAGATACCATATGTTTTCACTCCTATGTGGATCCTGAGAAACTTAACAGAAGACCATGGGGGAGAGGAAGGAAAAAAAAAGGTTAGAGAGGGAGGGAGCCAAACCATAAGAGACTCTTAAAAACTGAGAACAAACTGAGGGTTGATGGGGGTGGGAGGGAGGGGGAGGGTGGGGGATGGGTATCCAGGAGGGCACCTGCTGGGATGAGCACTGGGTGTTGTATGGAAACCAATTTGACAATAAATTTCATATTTAAAAAAAGATTTAAAGAGAAAAATAAAAAATAAAGTGAGTGCATAGAAGCCCACAGGCACTTTTAAAACCAAGGACAGAGTCTGCAGGTTTACATAATTTTTAGATACTATTTCTATTTAGTTTTATCCCACCACATACCATCATGACTCCTCAAGGTCGGAACTTATTTTTTAAAATCTGTTTTTCAGTGTTTATTGAGAGCGCTAAAACCAGGATGAAACTTTTTCCTGAGCTTCATTTCATTTACATGACTCTGGCTGATGCATCCGAGTTTCAAAGACATTCCGCAAGCTTACAGAAGTAGCTCAGAAGTAGAACAATAGCTAAGAGAATGCGGCCAGCATTTATCAGCAGGAAGCCTGGCTACCCTTGGATACACTTCTTTTTTAGCACAAGAAGTTCGTTTTACAAAATTCACTTTGGATTTGGGACTTGGTGATAAAACGCCGTAACAATTCCAGTTAACATTTACAAGGAACCACCATACGAATTTTTCTAACTTTTTGCCAAAGTGACTGACACAGGATTATTAGTATTTCAAATAATGGTCTTCCCCTTGATGGGAGATAATTTGTTCTATTTTGTTTTGCCAGTTTAGAGCCTTTGTGTCGAATGACTTCCACAACATTCAAAAAACGGTCATCCTCTCTTTCCCATATTGCAAACTCTCAATGAAATGTGCAAATAATTCCCAAAGAAAACATCATCTAATTACTGATACTTTTGCAAGCCACACATTTTTTTTATGTTAGCCTTCCCAAATTAAAAACTTCAATAGCAAACCTGTGAATTAAAACCCAGAGCACTGTAGCTTACTAACAATTCTTTTTTGTTTAAAAAAAAAAAAAAAAAAAAGGAGGAAAAGGCTGCAAAGCCTGTCACACTACCCTATTGTATCTGGACAAATTGCTTCTATTTTTAGCAATAAGCACTTTACAGTTTCTGTAAGTTCATGCTGCAAAACTAGCTGTAGAGTTAGCTGGGAGAACGGAGTATTGGATCTTACATCTTTACACAGTACAAACTATGTTAATCACATCCTCTTTAAAAATCACTATTTCAACACAATCGCTTACAGTTATGCTCTGGGCCAATCATGTTTGAGGGCTCTGCAGGAGGCAGTTGAACCCCAGGATTCAGGAGGAATTGGAAATAAAGTAGTGAAATACCAATGACATGTCTCCCGTAAAGATTGGTTACATTCCTTGGTGGGCAATTTACAATGCAAACACTGGAGAATAGAATGGACATCCATGTGAATTTTAAGGCGAGCACACCAGCTTTCAAACACACTTTGGAGCTTTGGGCTGGTCGTGTCTTGGGCTGAACATGACATTAAGTGTAACTTAGAATTTCTCCTCTGCAGTCTCAGAAACGAAGTCAGACCCATAAAAACAGCCATCAGCAGAGTTTCAAAACAGATTCTCTCTGGATGCAAGAAACACCCACAAAGTATTCTGCTGTTACAATGTGTTAGACGCTGCTAATTCCCTTAGGCGGAGTTCATTCAGCAAACTGTCACTGAATGTTTGCAAAGAAGCAAGGTATTGAGCTGTGCTGGTGGCCCCATCACCCTCTCCCAGGCCTGCTGTGTTGATCCCTTCTCTTTGCGTTCTAGAACATTCAGCCACCTTTTGAGGCCCATGCAGGCAGCTCCATTCAAATCACGACTGAGCCAGATTAAGTAATAGTAAAAAAAAAAAAAAAAAAAATGGAAAGGAACTATGACTCTACCAGATGAGATACGACTGTTCCCTGGTGCCGAATCTGGGTGTTTTGACAGTGAGAAAACACGGATGGCCTGATTGTTGTCCTTAAATAATCAGTAACCTCAGTGTGCAGAAGAGTGGACATGAGACAACTGATGAACATCTTTAGAAAAATAGACAAAGAAAAAGTGTAACACATCACAGTGCATGCAACCCGGACAAGGCAGTTCATGCAGTGGTAAGTTCACAGGATAGTATAGAAGTTGAATATCAGGAAAACCATGACTCAGACCTCAGCAAGGATGTAGGAGCCAGAGACCCCTCAGAGGCAGCCAGTGGAACAACCAGAAGAAATGGAGAAAACAGTATGCCAGCCAGAGGGCCCCACACAGATCCACGCCTGGTTTTCCAGGGCAGGACCAGCCCAAGGCATGGAATCCAAAGACCATTGCAAGAAGACCTGCCATTCCTGGAACTTTCTATATGCATCTTAACCTTCCTCTTCCAAGTATTTTGGACAAAGGCCCTAGAAGTGACGTGAGGTGACAGGGAGTGGCCCAGATCTCTCACCTGGGCTCTGCTCTGTCTCCGTATAGTCTAATGGTGGAAAGGTACCAATACCTTCCCAGATCACAAAAAATCATCCATCTCTGACTCCAGGGCTGAAGTCCTTTCCCACTGGTCAAGCACGTGCTAGCACTCTCCAGGTTTCTCCACGTGCTCTGTTTTTTTGCTCCCAGAGCACAAATGCTCCAGAACGTTTCTGACAGGACGCCCACAATTGTTGGGCTGCCGTATCTTGCATAACAAAGTGGCACATTTAATATTAATAGATTTTCTGTTTACATCATTTACTGCTTAATGACCTACTATAGATAATCTTCAGAACTTTTTCATATATCAGATTAGCTGCAATCCATTGGCTTCTAGCCTGTTCTTTCTGGGAAGCATTTTACAGACTCATTAGTCAATCCGCCAGTCTTTGTGGATACAATGTATTTTCAGAATAGCTCACTTTTCATAAGCAGAAGAAATAAGAAACACCCCCAATAGAAGAGCAGTGCTTAGGGAGACTCTATTAATTCCCGTGAGAAGTTCTGGAGAAGTCCAAAATCAAGGAGCCAACAGGTCCACACTCCCTCCTGCTGGAGAAGGCTCCAGGGGAGAATCTGTTCCTTGCCTCTTCCAGCTTCTGGTAGTTCCAGACGTTCCTTGGCTTGTGGCTGATTGCTCCACTCTCTGCCTCTGTGGCCCCATGGCCTTCTCCTCTTCTGTCTGTAATCTCCCTGCACCTCATTATTTTAAAGACACTTGTCATGGGTTTTGGAGCCTACCCAGATAATCCAGTATGATCTCCTCATCTCAAGATTATTCTTAATTACATCTACAAAGACCCCCTTTTTCTTCCCAAGATCACTTTCACAGGCTCTGTAGATTAGGATTGGGGACATATCTTTTTGGTGACCAACTGTCTCAGTTTTCTTGAGACTGAGGGCTTGCCCAAGATGTGGGACTTTTGATGCCAACATGGAGACCACTCTAACTCTGAGAAGCAGTCTCCAAAAGACTAATCTCTCAGGTGGAGTAAGGCAGTGGTCCTTAAAGTGCCATCCCCAGACCAGCAGCAGCATCACCTGGGAATTTGTTAGAAATGCAAATTCTTGGACCCCACCAAGATGTACTGAATCAGAAACTCCGAGGGTGAGGCTCAGAACTCTGGATTAATAAATGCTCCAGGTGATTCTACATACACTAACATTTGAGAGCCTCTACCGTAATATTTGAGTGAGAAATAAAAGAGAGAAATAAAGAGAAATAAAGAGAGAAATAAAAAAAAAAAAACCCAACCAAAAGTACTGATGTCCAAGGCCTATAATTGGTCTGGGGTGCAGCTTGAACAATGGTGTTCCTCACAAGCTCCCCACGTGATTGCAGGACGAGCCAGAGCCAAGAACCTGAGCCACAAGAATCAAAACCAGGGTCAACATAATGAGTGTGTGCGCGAGTGTGGGTTTCAGAGAAGGTTTGCCTCGCTCCTGTGTGCTCCAAGTCACGGAATAAACAAAATTATGCTTTCATTTTGAACTTAAAAAGCATGAAAGACCGTATTTCTTTTGTCTAGCTACAGATGGACAACAAAAAGTAATTTCAGGGTAATTTGGGAAACAGAAGTATGTGAATAGTTTAGGTGTAAAAAAAAAGGTCCCAAATTAAGACAAAGTGAGTAGGATTTAACGTGGAAGAAGAGCAGAGATACTGGCTCTTCAGCTGAGGTGGGAGGCTGCTTCCCACACTCGATGGCCTGATGTTCTCTGCCCATATGTATTGAGCCATTACAGCAATATTTTGGCCACCATCTTTCCTGCCTCCACATAATCTAAAACCAAAGGGTTATTTCTCTTACATGTGCCTTGCATGGAATCTGAGCATTTATTTTCTTTAAGTTTATTTATTTAGAGAGAGATTGAGATAGCACAAGCAGTGGAGGGGCAGAGAGAGAGAGAGAGAGAGAGAGAGAGAGAAGGAAAGAGAGAATCCCAAGGAGGGGCCATGTTGCCAGCACAGAGCCTGACATGGGGCTTGAACTCACGGAACCACAAGATCATGACCTGAGCTGAAACCAAGAGTCAGACACTTAACCAACTGAGCTATCCAGGACCCCAAGCCTGAGCACTTAAAACCAGGAAGCTGGTGATGGAAATTTGAAAGCCAACTGAGAGAAGCCATGGGTATAAATAAGATTATCCTGGCGTCAATCATAGTGTTAGTATAGCTGTTAGTGCTAGTGCAAGAGGAAGACCCAGTAGAGAGGACAGAAGAGATCATCAAAAGAAGGAGCAGTGGCAAGAGGGGAAAGCATGGGGTCATCTTCCAAGGTGCAGGGCAAGACTATCACCAGTGATGTGGAAGGACAGAAGTGAGGGCCAGTCCACACATGCCAGTTGGCAAAATGCTTTCGAGAGGTGTAGATAACTTGTAAAAAGAAATTTGGCCATGAGAGGAAAGATAGGAGTCTTGGGAAATATTGAGGTCATGGGATGATTTTGTTTTTAAAGACCTAACCATATCATCTCAAGGAGAAGGGAGACTACGATGAGGGAGCAATTGAGGATTCAAGAAAAGAGGGAAAGTGTGGGCACCTTTCCTAAGAGACCTGAACGGGCTGATCCCGCACAGGGGCAATGGTGCACCTTTCCAAGGGAATAGGTATGTCTTCGTATATAGGAGAGAGAGGCGAGGTGCAGCTAAGAAATGTTGCCCATGAAGGGAGTGGAGTCAGGGGTTTACGTCGGAATGGCTTCTGTCTGAGAAGTCAGGTGGGAGGCGAGGTCATCTGCTAAGAATTTAAGGAATGGCTGGCAGTTAAGGTGGGTGTTTAAGCAGAACTCACAGGGTGCATGGCAGCTGCCATGGAAAAGCAGTGGAGTCAACTACGAAAGAGCAGGTGAGCCCCAGGGAAGATGGGCTGAGGTTAGAGCTCAAGATGGGAGTCTATGGGTATCACCAAAATCAAGATACAGATTGAACGTCTATGAAGGGACATAATACCCTGAGTTATACTCCTTGACCTAAAGGAAGGTTGAGGTTTATTCTCTGGAGAGACTGAGACAGAGGCAACAAGGCAGCGTATACAGAGCTGAGGTCAAGGAATAGACCGAAGCATGAGAATGAAATAAGTTTACACACTCATTGGGGAGACCCCTGGCCCCTCTCCCTCCTCAGCTGGGAGCACACGGGCTGTAATGCCTGTTGTCTTCTTCCTACACATTCATACTGGGGAGAGTTAAGGATTTCTCTTCAGCTCTGACAATGACCTACACACAGCAATGAAAAGACCCAGCCACATTTCTCTATGTTAGATCCATCAGTCAACAAGCTCTGCCAAGAGATACTTTTTATTGTGCTGCACTTCAAATATGAACTGACAGCCAAGGACCAGCAGACATCTGACAAAAGCATCCAGCAACACAGGAGTTCTCAACCTCTGCACCATTGACATTTGGGGCTGAATAATTCTCTTTTTTTAATGTTTATTTTATTTTTGACAGAGAGAACACGGGCAGGAGAGGGGCAGAGACAGAGGGGGACAGTTGGCTCTCTTCTGACAGCAGGTAGTCCCATTCGGGGCTCAAACTCACAAATTGTGTGATCATGACCTGAACCAAAGTTGGACGCTTAACCAACTAAGCCACCAAGGCACCCCAGAGGCTGGATAATTCTTTGACATGGGGTAGAGGGTGGGCATCCTGTGCACTGTAAAATGCTTAGCAACATCCCTGGCTTCTACTCACTACAGGGGGTAGCACCCTCTCTCCAGCTGTGACAACCGAAAATATCTCCAGATATTGTCAAATATGTCCTGAGAGTAAAATCCTCCTCCTCCTTCTCCTCCTTCTCCTCCTCCTCCTCCCCCTCCTCCTCTTCTTCCTCCTCCTCCTTCTGTGCTCACACCTGCCCTGTTGAGAATCCCTGAGCTAGTATGAAAGGAAAAACAAATTCCAAAACAAATAGGGAAAAAGACACAAAAATGATGCAAGAGGAATAATCTATCTTGGGGATGTGGGGTGAGGGAAACTACAATTAATATTCTGATAAATATGGGTAGATACTGTAATAATAAATCAACAGTATAATGTGATTTAAAAAACAATTATATTCAAGAAACAAACAAATAGATCTTGGAAATTGAAAATGTGAGATCAAAATGGAAAGCACACTAGAAGTATTGAAGACAAAATTGAAAGGAAATCTCCCAGCTAGTAAGACAAAATGATAAGGAGATGGAAAATAGGAAAGAAAAGTAAAAACAATGAAAGGATTGGTGTAGAAAGCCAACATCCAAACAATAGAGGTTTTAAAAAAAATGAGTTCAGGGAAAAATAGAAGGGAATGAATTTTTTTTTCTTCAATGCCCATCCTCCCCTCCCTCCCACCCCCCATCAACCCTCAGTTTGTTCTCAGGTTTTTTTTAATTTTTTTTATTATTTTTTTTCAATATATGAAATTTATTGTCAAATTGGTTTCCATACAACACCCAGTGCTCATCCCAAAAGGTGCCCTCCTCAATACCCATCACCCACCCTCCCCTCCCTCCCATCCCCCATCAACCCTCAGTTTGTTCACAGTTTTTAAGAGTCTCTTATGCTTTGGCTGTCTCCCACTCTAACCTCCTTTTTTTTTTTTTTTCCTTCCCCTCCCCCATGGTCTTCTGTTAAGTTTCTCAGGATCCACATAGGAGTGAAAACATATGGTATCTGTCTTTCTCTGTATGACTTATTTCACTTAGCATCACACTCTCCAGTTCCATCCACTTTGCTACAAAAGGCCAGATTTCGGGGCGCCTGGGTGGCTCAGTCGGTTAAGCGACCGACTTCGGCTCAGGTCATGATCTCGCAATCCGTGGGTTCGAGCCCCGCGTCGGGCTCTGTGCTGACAGCACAGAGCCTGGAGCCTATTTCAGATTCTGTGTCTCCCTCTCTCTGACCCTCCCCTGTTCATGCTCTGTCTCTCCATGTCTCAAAAATAAATGAAATGTTAAAAAAAAAATTAAAAAAAAAAAAGGCCAGATTTCATTCTTTCTCATTGCCACGTAGTACTCCATTGTGTATATAAACCACAATTTCTTTATCCATTCATCAGTTGATGGACATTTAGGCTCTTTCCATCATTTGGCTATTGTTGAGAGTGCTGCTATAAACATTGGGGTACAAGGGCCCCTATGCATCAGCACTCCTGTATCCCTTGGGTACATTCCTAGCAGTGCTATTGCTGGGTCATAGGGCAGATCTATTTTTAATTTTCTGAGGAACCTCCACACTGTTTTCCAGAGCGGCTGCACCAGTTTGCATTCCCACCAACAGTGCAAGAGGGTTCCCGTTTCTCCACATCCTCGCCAGCATCTCTAGTCTCCTGATTTGTTCATTTTGGCCACTCTGACTGGCGTGAGGTGATATCTGAGTGTGGTTTTGATTTGTATTTCCCTGATGAGGAGCGACGTTGAGCATCTTTTCATGTGCCTGTTGGCCATCCGGATGTCTTCTTTAGAAAAGTGTCTATTCAACTTTTCTGCCCATTTCTTCACTGGGTTATTTGTTTTTTGGGTGTGGAGTTTGGTGAGCTCTTTATAGATTTTGGATACTAGCCCTTTGTCTGATATGTCCTTTGCAAATATCTTTTCCCATTCTTTTGGTTGCCTTTTAGTTTTGTTGGTTGTTTCCTTGGCTGTGCAGAAGATTTTTATCTTCATAAGGTCCCAGTAGTTCATTTTTGCTTTTAATTCCCTTGCCTTTGGGGATGTGTCAAGTAAGAAATCGCTACGGCTAAGGTCAGAGAGGTCTTTTCCTGCTTTCTCCTCTAGGGTTTTGATGGTTTCCTGTCTCACATTCAGGTCCTTTATCCATTTTGAGTTTATTTTTGTGAATGGTGTGAGAAAGTGGTCTAGTTTCAATCTTCTACATGTTGCTGTCCAGTTATCCCAGCACCATTTGTTAAAGAGATTGTCTTTTTTTCCATTGGGTGTTCTTTCCTCCTTTGTCAAAGATTGGTTGGTCATACTTTTGTGGGTCCACTTCTGGAGTCTCTATTCTATTCCGTTGGTCTATGTGTCTGTTTTTGTGCCAGGGAATAAGTTATTTTTAAAAAAATAATAATTTAGGAAAATTTCCAGAAACTAAAGGAAATGAGGTTTCAGTTGGAAAGTCTGTTTTAAACAACCAGTACAAAAGGATGAAAGACACTTGTCTCAAAGCACATCACTGTAAATTTTCAGAAAACTGGGATACAGAGAAGAACCTCAAAGCTTCTGGGGCAAATCTTGCCATTTGCAATGAGATAGATGGAGCTAGAGTTATTATGCTAAGCAAAATAAGCCAGTCAGGGAAAGACAAATACCATATGATTTCACTGATGTCTGGAATTTAAGAAACAAAACAAATGAGCAAAGTAAAAAGAGAGAGAGAAACCAAGAAATAGACACTTAACTACTGAGAACAAACTGAGGGTTACTAGAGGGGAGGGCGATGGGGGAGACGGGTGAAATAGATAAAGGGGATGAAGGAGTGCACTTGTGATGAGCCCTGGGTGTTTTATGGAAGTGATGAATCACACACTGTACACCTGAAACTAATATAACACTGTATGTTTCCTATACTGGAATTAAAATAAAAGCTTAATAAATAACAAAAAAAATTAAGACACAGATAAAAATAGGAAATCAGAATGGTATGTGATTTCTCTTTAGGAACAGTGGAGATGGTAATATAATAAAGAACATCTTTAAAAACCTTAAGAAGCAATACCAAGTGTTGACAAAGATATGAAATTAGCCAAACAGCCCAACACTGCTGGTGGGAATGTGAAACAGCACAGCCTCTTTGGAAAACAGTTTGTCTATTTCTAATCAATCTAACCACAAACCTGCCATGTAACCCAGAAATTCCACACACTCACAGAGAAAGAAATGAAATAGAAACATACGTGCACACAAATACTTGTATGCAAATGTTTGTTGCAGAATGACGAATAAAATCCTAAAACTGATACAAACCAAATGTCCATCAACTAGTGAAGAGACAAATTGCAGTATATTTACACTATGGGATACTTTTCAGGCATAAAAGGAATAAAATATTAATACATATAACAATATACTCTCAAAAACATGCTAAGTGAAAAAGAACAAACACAAAAGTCTATAAACTGTATGATTCCATTTATATGAAATTTTGGAAAAGATAAAACTATAGTGACACAAACCAGAGCAGTAGGGGTTGCAATATAAGAAATCAGAAAATAATTATTTACTACCTAAATTTTTATACCTAGCCAAACTGCCATTCAATTGTAAAAGTTAAGAAAAACATATCTTCAAAAATTCAGGATTTCAAAAAATATACCTTCCAGGTACTCTTTCTTAGTAGGAACCCAAAGATCTGTCCCATCAACATGAAGCAGTTAACCAAGAGAGGCACCTGGGTGGCTCAGGCAGTTAAATGATGGACTCTTGGCTTCAGCGCAGGTCATGATCTCACGGGTCGTGAACTCAAGCCCCGTGTCGGGCTCTGCACTGACAGCATGGAGCCTGGTTGGGATTCTGTCTCTCCCTCTCTTTCTGCCCCGCCCCCCAGTTCTCTCTCTTCCTCAAAATAAATAAACATTTAAAAAAAGAAGTTAACCAAGAAAGAGGAACATATGAGAACCAGAAGATGAGAACTTTTATTCAGAAGACAGGTTAAGTGACTGCCTGCAGGATAGATAGACACTCCAGGATGAAAGCTGTGCTGCAGTCCTAATGAAGAAGAGGATGGGGGAATATGTCAGAAGGAAATAATGAAGGAAAATCCAGACTATTTGAAGTATTTGAAGATATTGAGGACAGATAAAACTGGGTGGAAAATTTGAGCTTGAAATAGTGGTAAGTACATAAAACCTAAGCAAGAAAAAAGATAATTTTTAACTCTGAGGAAAGCGAATGCAATGGACGGCACATTAAATGACTCAGCGAAGACTGTATTAACACAGACATAATAATGACAATATCAAACCTGGTTAAAACATAATTATATTGAGAAAATAGAAGGGGAAGATTGAGAGGGAGGTAAATGCTTACATTCAATTTAGGAAGTCCATGAAACATCTGAAACTGAAATATTAAGAGTTATGTAAGCATGTTTTAGAAATAGAGAGGTAATGCTCAAAGAAATATCTGAAAACACTCAAAGAGTTTCCTCTGGGAAACAGGACATGGGGATGGAAAGGGTAAGTCAGAGCATTGTTGTTTTTCTTATAAGCCTAGTAGAGCTATGTAACATTTTTGAAAGTGAAATCTAACTAAAAACTACAGACAGTGAATCAAGAGAGCGAGGGAATGTGTATCATGAGAAGTGACTGAGACAGGGGCAGAAGCTGAAAAGAAAGTGAAGATGAAATGGAGGCAGCTGGAAGGACAGTAGAGGTTAGAGACACAGGTCATGGCTTGGATGAAGACCAAAGTCAGTAGATGATGGTAGTCGTAGAGAGGCGGAAGGAATTAATGGAGTTAGCAGAGGGATTCAGCACTCAGATCAGAACATTTTGTTTCAAAAATCATCTCCATCAATTTTCTCTTCCACCATAGGTTAAGTTTCTAAACAGCTAATTTTATTTCTCAAACAAAATGTCCATTTTGTTCTGTCCTCTATAATTTCATCAACAGAGCAAGAGTCATAATAGTGAAAGACAGTTATCAAGGCAATGGCTGTTACTGCTCACGTTTTAAAAAGTCACATGACACTAAACATTTATACGCAGTAGCACTTTGCTGGGAAACCCTTCTATCTGCAGCTGAATGTGCTTATCTTTGAAAACCCTGGTATACTATTCAAAATTAACTAAAAGACTCATGGCAAACATGATTAGGAAAACAAAGCCTAGGGGTGCCTGGGTGGCTCAGTCGGTTAAGCATCCAACTTCTGCCCGGGTCATGATCTCACAGCTCGTTGGTTTGAGCCCTGCATTGGGCTCTGTGCTGACAGCTCAGAGCCTGGATCCTGCTTTGGATTCTGTGTCTCCTTCTCTCTTTCTGCCCCTTCCCTGCTCGCACTCTGTCTCTCTCTTTCTCTTAAAAATAAATAAACATTAATTTAAAAAAAAAAAGGAAAATAAAGCCTAAACCATGACCTAAATACTGTGATTTAAGAACTGACTTCACAAAAAATCCAAAACCATAAATGCACTAAAGTCCCTGAAATCTAGAACACAACCAGTTGTTTTAAAGATATCTTCAAAATTGAGTTTATCATAGTATATGTCACAGGCTCCATGGCAGGGTTAATGAGACATAGAAGATGTAAGAATACTTCGAATAACACCTGGCATGGCATGTGCACTATGTCAGTAGTAATGGCATCGGGACAGGAGTGAAGGTGAGTCTGACAGTGTTGGGGATGATGAGGATGGTGATGACGGTAATGGCGATGGTGGTGGCAACCGGCACGATAAGAAGTAGAGGTGCTCACCCTCCGCCCACCATGGTGTCTACTCTTTTCTGGCAGATGCCTTCTGCCCCTGTTTCATTGGTTGGGATTCTCATGTCACATGGTCACATACAACTGTGAGGAAAGCTGGGAAGTGTAAACTGACTGTGTTTCCAGGCCAAGGAGAAGACAGGCTGGTGAGTTACTTGCTGTCTATGCCACGATGGCTGTCTGTAATCTCGCCTGGCCTTAACCTACCTCTCCAGGCTTTCATTCTACCACATCACTCAAAGCTCCCTGCACTTTCCCCAAATAATAATAGCTACTATTCTGCCAAACAAGCTTTCTTGCCGCTGTATCATCCCCTCCAAGAATGCCCTTTTCCCTATCCCCACATGTTTAAGTTCTATGCTATCTTCAAGACTCACACTTCCCCTGACGTAATCTCTTGTTGACATTGATCTCACCACCTTCCATTCTTCCTCTGTCTGTCTGCCAAAGAACTTGACATTTTATCTTATTTGTGGGCATGTCTATCACCTCCATTAAAAATCAAGCTCCTTGCAGACAGATGGTCATGCCTGAACATTGTGCCTAACCAAAGCAAACCTGCAAGAATGATTTGTGCCTAATTGCATCATTCGCTCTGTGCCCCTGTGGAATTGGTACAGTGCTTCTTACACAGCAGGTGCAAAGTGAACTCGTGCCAACTCACACCCTCAGGTGCCCCACACATTCATGGGCTGGCCTTAAGTCTCCAGCTCCTATAATGAAATCTACTGCCTCTGCAGACACTGAGAGAGAATTCACAGAACTTTTAGCAGCCATGGATATCTCCTGACTATGCACCAGCCAAGGGCTTGGTGAGACACATTTTCTCTGACCGCAAAACCAAGCTAGAGAGAAATCTTTCCTCCTGCTTATTTGTTCCTTTTTTTGTGAGAAACATTTTTCTCTTACCGCAGAACTAAGCTAGAGAGAAATCTTTCCTCCTGCTTATTTGTTCTTTTTTTTCTCTTCCCTTCTTGCCTCTCTCCCTTTCTTTGGTTCCCTTCTTCCTTCTCCTTACCCTTCCTCCAGCCTCACTCTTCTCCTAGACTTCATTTTCTTCACAAAAATATTGTTTTCTGCTCTGTATACAAGACAGATCTGGATCAATAACCAGTAACGAAATCCAAAATTACACAAGCATCTTTTCCCTCTTAGAGTTCTGCAAGCCAACAGAAAATTTTCCAGAACAGAAGGGGCAGCAGGGAAAGGAAAGTAACCCTGATCCCTTCCTCCCCACACGCGGTGAATCCAAGGCCTTCTTGCTTACAAATATGCTGTGTTCTCTATTCAGACGAGGTAGTTTGGATCCACTTCAAACAAGCGGCCAATTGACGTTTTGCAGCTTGATGTAGGTTATGCTAAGCTGCCGACATGCAGTCCTGTGGGCGGCCAAAGCAGAAATAAATGTTCAGTATCCTCTAGCTCAAAAGTCAATAATTGTGCTTGCGGGCCACTCACCAGGCTACACTTGCCAGCTCTTCTTTGGCAAATGAACTTGTCAGCATTTACTTCAATCAACTTGGGACATCTGCATTGTCCTTCCTGCCAGTAGGTTCCATCCAGTTACTGGGCTGTCAGGTAACAACTTTGGCTGCTTCATCGTGTCCATTGAAGTGTCCTTGAACAAGTCACTGTGAAGGAAAGAAGGCTGAGAGACTTTCCAGAGTGAAGGGAAAAGCATTTCTGAGGAAAGGCAGCACCTGAAAAGCATTTGGCTCCAGCCAGGTCAGTCCCCAGGCTTGGGGACATGCAGGGAAGGGTAACAATTGTGTCCCCCAAGGACAAACAGCCAGAGGTCAGTGTAGTAGAGGACATGTCATACAGAGGCAAAGGGACAGGCTTTAAAACTGTCAGTTTAGATGAAAACAGTGCTTCCATCACCAACAAATAACCTTGGGAAATCATTCAAAGGACTCTGTGCCTCTGTTTACTGATCTGAAAGTTGGAGAACTGAGGAAATGCCCCTTGAGTGTTAGCTGCTATCAGAGACTGGCCAGGTGCCCACTACCTCCATTTCTTTTCTCTCAACAAACTGGAAGACCATCTTTCCCAGGCTCCCCCCACAGCTAAGGCTGTGCTGTAGTGATTAGCTCTGACCAGTAGAAAATGGGTAGATTTGTGTGTGCCTCAAGGATCGACAATAAAACAAACTGTGTGTGCTAGGTTGAGTAGTGGTCCCCCAAAAGATACATCCAAGTTCTAGCCCCTGGAACCTGGGAAGGTGACCTCATCTGGAAAAAAAAAAAGGGTCTTTACAGGTGCAATTAAGTCAAAGGTCTTGGGTAGGCCCTAAATCAAATGACAGGTGTCCTTTTTTTAAATTTGTTTAATGTTTATCTACTTTTTTGAGAGAAAGAGTGTGAGCATGAATGGGGGAGGGACGGAGAAAGAGGGAGACACAGAATCTGAAGCAGACTCCAGACTCTGAGCTGACAGCACAGAGCCCGACACGGGACTCAAACCCACAAACTGCAATATAATGATCTAAGCTGAAGTCAGACAACCAACTGAGCCAGCCAGGCACCCTGACAGGTGCCCCTATAAGAGAAAACAGAAAGAGAGAGAGAGAGGACACACAGATGCATATAGGAGAGGCCTAAGTGAAGGCAGAGATTGAAGTTGTGTGTCTACAAGCCAAGGAAACTCAAGGATTTCCAGAAACACAAGACACTAGGAGAGAAGCATGCAACAGATTTTCCCTCAGTGTCTCCAGAAAGAACCATGACTGCCAACACGTTGATTTCTGACTCCAGCTTCCAGAACTGAGAGACAATAAACTTCTGTTGCTTCCAGCCCCCATTTTGTGGCAATTTGCTATGGAAAACCAGCACACGGTGTAATCCCTCAAGCTCTTTCTCTCAGAAGCAAATGAACCAAGATAGCAGAGTCACCCAAGGGATGGACCCTGAGTCCCTGAGTCCCTGAGTCCCTGATCCCAGGGATGGATCCTGGGTGGAGAGCTGCCCAGGGGAGCTACACAATGCTCATCAGACTTCATAGAAGTGACATACTTTTTGTGCAGTAAACCATTGAGATGTGGGGATGTGTGTTACAGCAGCTAGCATTAACTATCCTGAACGACAGCTATTATTATTATAGGATCTAAAGTGGGAATCTAGATGAGCCAGAAAGGAAAAGCAACCTGAATAGTAGGAAAGACAGGAAGAAGAGGAGGGAGGCAGTCCACCTCCTCATCTTCAATGGCAAATCAAGTTCTGGATCTTTCTTGTGAATATGGGCCCAGGATAGAATGACTCACACAATAGAAACTCACACAACACCCTGCTAGTCCTACCTGATCCCTAAAACCTACTGGAGTCACTTTCCATTCAGAGACCAAGTCAGACCACTTATTGCAAAGCCAAGTTTTAAAGTCCACATACCCCATGGAGAGACACTGACATGATTTCCTGGGGAGAACTCACATTGAAGATGAGTGTGGCCCCAGACCAGAGGAAGCCAAGAGGCACACCCAGGATTGGTTCAGTCCAGGTCAGGCATCTAGTTTAAAGCAAGATAAATATATAATCTGTCTGAAAGACAACTCCGTTTGTTAGGTTGCCCATTAAGAAAATTGGAAGCTCACAGCCTGGGGCTTAGAAACCACAGGAAAAAGTGGAGAATTGGAAATCAGAAAATCTTGAAGGAACACAGTAAAATTGGCCTCATCCCAAACTGAACTGATTTTTTTAAGTTTATTTATTTATTTTGAGAGAGAGCATGAGTGGGAGAGGAGCAGAGACAGAGGGAGAATCCCAAGCAGCTTCCACACTGCCAGCACAGAGCCCAATGTCGGCCTCGAACTCATGAACCTGCGAGATCATGACCTGAGCCAAAATCCAGAGTCAGATGTTTAATCTACTGAGTCCCCCAGGTAACCCCCAAACTGAACTTATTTTAACTGTAATAGCTCTTCATGTTTCTAGAATAGCATAGGTGCTGGGAAAGAGGCTCAGCTCTGTGCAGGCTGTCAACTCAAGCTTCTCTGCAGCCA
The DNA here is from genome assembly GCF_023721935.1 of Panthera uncia. Lineage (NCBI taxonomy): Eukaryota > Metazoa > Chordata > Mammalia > Carnivora > Felidae > Panthera > Panthera uncia. The sequence goes on from NC_064810.1 coordinate 5,509,910, forward strand.
GGACCACTGAGAGTTTGTGTCCACCAGAGAAGTGCTGTCATGAAGCATCAGAGAGCTTCCTGGGAAGCAATTACCCCTCAGGCAGAGAATCTTGAGATTAGTAAGACTGGACCAAACACAAGGAGTTGCTCTTGAGAAGCAAGGCCCTTCTTGAAAATGGTCTGGAGGGTAAGGGACTTCGACAAAGAACAAGAGAGAGGAACAGAGAGTAAGCAGTGAGAAACATCACTGGGGGAAGGGACAGGGGTACACGTGTGGAGAACACCATCCCTGTTTAACCTGAGGTGCAGAAGCAGATCCAAAATGTCAGCATATCCCAGAGACCTGAGCACCAAGTCATAACAAATCAATGAAGAAAGTGGCGTCCCTGAAGTGACCTGGAGTGCACGTTCAGCTAAGCTGAGGGAAAGTGGATGTGCAATCCCCAAGGAGCCAGAGGGAGGTTTGCATAGCTCAGTTTCCTGTGATCAAGTAGTTGAAGCTGATGCAAGAATGCGTGGGCTTGTTACAGACATGTAACTCCCATTTTGGACTGTCCTCTCTCCCTTTTCCAACTCTCCAATCCAAGAAGCTTCTTCCCACCCAACCCTGCCACAGAGACCCTTTCATTTCTCAAGGCCATGCTCGCTCTCTCATACACATGAGCGCCACATGACATGTTTGCGGGCTGCTCATCCAAAAAGGATGATCTCTTGGCCAGCGTGGCTTTATTTTTTCCTCCTCATCTACTTACATCTTCAATCTCCTGCTGGAAGGGGGCCTTCTGGGGGAAGTAGAGGCCGAGTCTCTCATTTCTGCATCTACGAGACTTGTCCAGAGCCCAACACAAAGCAGACTGGTTACACCATCTCCCTCCACCGTCCTTCTCCCTGGCAGAAAAGTTTTTCCTTCAAGGAAAGGGACAAAACAACCCTTGATGGATGAAAACTAAATCAATTCTTGCCCGTTTTAATCTTAAGAAGCTGATTTCTTAATAAAAAGAGGTTGTGAAAAATAGGATGTAAACAAAACATATGGTCCAGATGCCTTGGAAGCTGGAGTGTTAGCTAAAAATGCCCACATGTCTCCCTCACCATATGTCTGGGACTGGCTCCTCCCAGAAGTAAACTTTGAGGCAAAGATTGAAGTGTAAGTGGTTTACTGTGGAGGTTATCTGAGGGCATGGGGAGGGAAGTGAGGACATGACACAGGAAAACACAAAGCCAACAAAGATGCATCGTCGGGCAGGTTGCTTGTGTGTGGGAAACAGCCTGGGAGCGATCTCACCCGAGGAGCGAGGGAGCTGGGACAGTTGTCCTCCAACCACCATCAGTCATTGGGGGCTATAATGAGTGGCAGTGACATCTTATCACCTCTAGCTGCCCTGCACACAGGCTGGGAGAAGTCCCAGTGGAGTCACGGAGGCTGGAAAGAGGAGGCCATTGCATTAACTGAAATGACCAGTGCTGGGGGGTTATGGGAAAGCACAGAGAACAGATGGGTCTCATGCTCCCAGGCCACCCTGGCCAAGAGAAGTGGACAGATGTCCACTGTCTGAAGAACTTGGGCCATAAACGTGCCCATCTCCATAGGTCAGGCCACAGGATGACTCACGTGGTGTAGACTGTGTGCTGACCCTCTATATCCATCCTCCCAGGCGGCTATCCCCATGTCCCCTTCCTAGAACTGGAATGTGGACCCACAGTGACCAGAAGGGAAAGGGCAGGGCCTGAGGATGATGGAACGAGCAGGTAAGACACTGTTCCTGATACCAGGAGGGGCCCTGGAATGCTTCATGCAGACTGTCCTGGGTGAGACAGCCCTCTTGTTGGAGCCACTATTATTCGGGGTGTTGGTGAAAGCAGCTGGGCTTAACCTGAGGGCCACGTTTCCTCCTCTCCACTCTTCTGAGATCTGGACTAAAATAGCTAAGGAGTATCCCATGTTTATTTCTGATCTTTCTTCCACTGCCACTCCCAGGGAACATGAGCAGGAAGTTGTACAAGCTGGCCAGCAAGGGGTCCCTAGGATGTGGGACAGTGCACTTTCATGTGTCTGATGGCAAGGCCAGATGGGCTGTATCAGCCCTGTCTGTGGGCTAACCTTGTCTGGAGACACACCATCCCTGAAGGGCTCTGGGCCGGGGCCTGGCCAGGCGGCCACAGACAAGCCATTCCATTTCTCCGAGCTTTGCTTTGTTTATAAAATGCAGGGGGTGGGTGAGATCCCTACAGCGGTTTGCGGGACTGAACGCTCTTTGATTTATGAGCACGGAGGCACAGAAGGGGCTATAACAAGTGAGGGCTAGATTAAGAGCCCGCCCATTCACCAGGGAGCTGGAGAACACCTTTGTCCATTTAGACCCAGACAATCATAAGAGCCAAGCCCAGCCACCCCACAAGCAGCTCCATGGAGGTCCCGCACCCCTGAACGCCCGCCTAGGAGGTCGTCAAACTAACCAAGTTGTCTGCCTCACCTACTGTTAATCTACACCGGGATGATGTCAGAGATACGCATCTTCCTTTGCTCAGCGCTTGGGGCTGGGAGGATGGGTGCGCCGGAGGAACATTCCAGGTGCTACAGGGCCTGCACCTGCTCCGTCTCCGCTCACGGCACTGCAGCGGCAAAACCATTCTTGCGGCCGCTGTGTTCATCAGCTTGGCTCAGGGCCTGGTGCTGCAGAGCCTGCTGGCTTGGGTTGCAAACGAATCACACGAAAGAGCCTGAGCTATACCTGAACCACGAGGTAATCGGTGGTGACAGCCGATGCTGGCCGCCCCCAAGGCCTGACACCGCTGTGTTGAGTCCAGCTGCAGTAGTCTGGCCCCACCAGCTGCGGACCCCATAATGCTGCCAGCTCTCCCCCAGCATCAACACCTCCCTGTCTGAGGGGGTCCCACCAAGGAGGCTGCAGTGTAAAGTTGTGCAGCTTCTATCCCCAGAGCCAGGGCCAGTGACACGGTGACCTGCTGCCCATCTCAATGGCCTCACCACTAGGCCATGGTTTTGGACCCAACAGATTTTTTTCTCAACCCCTCTTAGGTGTCTGCAGTGTCCTTATGGAGAGGGATAAACCGTGGTCTCCCCCGCCCTAGCTGCTCCACAGCTAGGGCGGTAATAGTCAACACACTGGTCACAGTGAAGTGACGAGGCCACACCAAGTGTTAAGGCACAGGAAAACACCGTATTAGTGTCCTGTTCCTGCTACAAGTTACTGAAAGCAAGTAGCTTAAAACAACACAAATTTACTGTAACAGTTGTAGAGGTCAGAAGTCCAAAATGAGCTTTATGGAGTAAAGTCAAGTATTTGTCTGGGCTGAGTTCCTTCTGGAGGCCCCGGGGAAGCTCTGCTTCCTAACCTTTTCCAGCTTCTGGAGGCTGCCCATACTTCTTGGTTTTCAGCCCTTCCACCGCCTTCCAAGGGCATCTCTCCAACCCCCGTAGCCTTATCTTTTCTGACACGTCCTTCCCATCTTCCTGTGATAAGGACTCCGTGATGACACCGGGCCAGCCAGACCACCAGGGTAGCCTCCCCATCTCAAGACCCTTGACTTCATCACATCTGCAAGGTCCATTTTGCCCTGTACTGGAACATAACCACAGGTCTTGGGGACTAGACCGTGGGCATCTTTGGAGGCCATTGTTCTACCTGCCACCAACACTGTCATAATTCAGAATCAAGAAGACCCCCTAAGGACTTGAATGGATGAGGGAGGCACCATGGGCGTCACTGGAGACTATAGAACCTGAACGGTGCCCTATGTGGATAAGAAATATCATTAGCTACAGGTGCGTTGGTATTTAGTGCCTCAAACCGGGTGATGTAGGTGTCAAAGACCACAGGCTTTTAAGTCAGACCTGGGTAAGAATTCCATCTCTTCCCTCACTGGCTGCATAACCTTAGCATTTCTTTATCCTCTTTCAGACTTAATACATTAACATCTTCATCTGCAAAATGGGTATAATCTTTCTAAGACTGCTAAGATTAAATGAATACCATAAAGTGCTCAGCATCTTGCTTCAGGCCGACATATGGAAAAGATTTCATTTCCTCCCTTCCTTGCTGGGAACTTACTATACCCACTTTACAGAGGGGAAGACTGAGGCAGGAAGAAGTTATAATTCCCACAGGATAACACGGATAGTAGTCACTGAGTTGAGGCCAAATCCTGGCTCCGCTGATCATAGTCCAGGGAGGTCTCCTCTCCCCAGAAGGGTGAGTGGAAAGGAGGGGCTCCATTATGTATGGAAGGAATGACGTGAGAAAAAGTATAATAGCCAGGATCCTGGATCTGCAGTGTTGAGAACCCTCTTGTCCTTGAAGCCACCACAAGCTTGGGGATTTGTTTGCTTTTTTCAGGAAAGAGGTGGCCTACGAACATGCCTTTGCCTCAGTGCCCATCTGTCCTGAACTCTTTGTATGTCTGTCACCATAAAGTGGGATGACAAGAAAATCCATAACAGGCTGGCTTTCTAAGGCCCTCTTCAGAAAGGAAAATGGAAAACCAAAGACTACAGGCTGAGTTTGAACTCTGACCAAATCACAATCTTTTTTGGCTGCTCACTGAATGAAAGCACAGGATTTCTCTACGTCCCTCTGCCCTCGACTATGTCGGGGGAGACATTTTCTGTACCACACATGCAAAACACTTGGGCTCGGATGTATTCATTAATTCTCAAGGTGAGTATTTACCAAGCAACTAAACTACCCATAAAATGAGTGTTCCTGGCCTCACGGGGCTGAGGGGAAGAGGCCAGCCTTGATCAAAGAATCACATAAACACGTGAGATTAAAGCTGCAATAAGGGCCATTTAGAACAGGACCTCATGCGTGGGGTGGGGATGGGACAGGAAGGCTTGTGGCGGAAACTACAGGACGTCCCCCCAAGCCTGTTTCCTCCACCTCCTGGGCACACGGGTAGACTACGTTCCTGGCTTCCCTAAAACAGGTGTGGCCACGTGCCTGCATTCTGGCCAGTGGAACTGATGTGAGTCACCTGTGGGTCTGGCCCATTACAAACCTTGGATGCCATCTCCCACGTGGAGAACAGCCGTGACTCAGAACACCTGCATCAGACTCTGCCGTGAGTGAGGAATAAAACTCCATGGGCTGCAGCCTCCAGGATTTGGGGATTCATCTTTCACGGTAGTTAGTTGTAGCTCAGCTGTTCCAGGAAGTAGCATGTCATCTCAGAACTAGATGAGCAGACTCAAAGGAGCTGATGTGGGAGGAGTGCCCCTGCGGAACAGAAACCCCCGGAAAGGGAGGGGAAAGGGCGCCACGCAGGTCACGTCAAGGAAATTGGCTTTATCCCGAGAGCACAGTGCAGCCCTCAAGGATTTTAAGTTTGGGGGTGGGAAGGCACGGAAAAGATTACATGATTCAATCTGCGTTCTTAAATGACGGGCTGACACAAAGGAATGCATTGGAAAGAGGAACAAGGGTACAGAGTGGAGAAATCAGAAGGGTGACTGCTGAAATTACCCGGGTGTGGAAAGGCATTGGCTCTCTCCCCGCCATGAATTCTACCAGTCAACACTTAACCAGTCAGCCAAAGCCGTCCTGTCTGGGGCTGGACACACGCCGTGTGATTGCTTTAAACACAGGGATTGGTTAAAGTTCCGGGACATGGGTGGCTGTGGCTGCACCAGAGGGGGACGTGCAGTCATGCAGAACCCAGCAGGGAAGGGGCAGACCCCTCCCGGTCTCATCAAACACTGCCCTGTGTGGTCTCATCTGTATCTAGGTGTTTCTGCACTGGAATCCATTCCACGAGTCAAGGACTCAGGACAAGTGAAGCTTCTAACTGAAGCTCTGCCATTCATTTTATAGGTGGGCTAGGAAGTGAGTCTTGAGTTTTGTGGGCTAGAAAAAGACTCCCAACCAAAGCTCAAAAACCTCTATCAGAGAAGCACTTCTCCATCCTTTGTGAGCAATCGTGACTCATGGGATGGCATCTTTGAAAGCACTCAAGTGGCCAAGACCCTGCAGAACAGGCACACAGAAATAATGAGAATTGTTGGCTTCAGGACGGGGTGTGGGTTAAAATCTTCATATTCAGATCAGCTTTACAGGGCAAGGGGCAGAGAGAGAACAAGGTTAGTGGCTCCAGTCTTCAGAGTCCCTGGTTGTTTTATTCAGGAAGCCTGATAGGGCCCTGCCAAACCCATCATTATCCCTGCCTCCCGGGGAGGTCACAGAAAGCATAGCAATGTCTCACTCACCCTTAGTTCTTATTCAATTAAGCATCTGTTAGCAAAGAACACACTACTTCCAAAAGGGCAATGTGGCACCGAATGGAGTCCACTGCCACAGCCATGAGGGAAGGAGAGCCAACCTCAAAGCAGCAACTGAGAGGAAATAGTGTCAGGGAGTGGCTACAAATTCTAGCCCTGCAGTTAATCAGCAGGGTCGTGAATAAAATCCAATGCGCTATCCAGTCTGATCACATTACAGTCCCTGACGTCTAGGAGAACTGCCCATCCCTGCTTCTGCAAAGGTGGATGTCATGGGCTGAATGCTTGTGTGCCCCCCCACACCACCGAATTCATATGGTGAAGTCCTAGCTCCCAACGTGATGGTATTAGGAGGTGGGACCTTTGGGAGGTAATTGGGTTTAGGTGAGGTCATGACAGTGGGGTCCCCATGGTGGGCCATGGTGGGACTGGTGCCCTTATAAGAAGAAAAGACACCAGAGGTCTCTTTCTCTCCACCATATGAAGACTCAGCAAAAAGGAGGCCATCTGCAAACCAGGAAAAGGGCTCTCACCAGGAACTGAATTAGCTGATACCTTGATCTTGGACTTACTGCCTCCAGGACTGTGAGAATAAATGTCTGCTATTTAAGCTCCCCAGTCTGTGGTATTTAGTTATAGCAGCCTGAGCTAAGACAGTGGACGTTGTAGCCTGACCAAGGGACCCCACCTCAATGATCTATGCTTTGAGTTGAATCAAGTGAAATCTCCTAAACGTGCAATCCATGTGAATCCTCACCTGAAACACAAACCCTAAATAAGCTCCAATCCTAAACTCTTTCCCCTCTCCACTCTTCCCCTTACAATTCTACCTGTCCATGCAGGCTAATCATCAGGGTGTACAAAATGTGTTTATTCAAAGGTATGACAAAAAGACTGCAGGACTCGAGACTACATGTCCCAAGAAGTTACAATCAGTGGACCCAAAACAGATGACCTGGGAGAACCACACCTCATGAGATGGTCTGTCATTGTCACTGGAGGCTGACTGAACCCCCCAGCCTCCTCAAAATACAAGAATCAAGTATAAGGAAGACAAGAAAAAAGAAAGAAGCTAAAAACTGGGGGAAAGAAGACACGAATCATCGTTCTTTGCAGATGATAGGACTGCCTACCAGGGAATCCCAAAGAATCCACTGAAAAACCACAAGATATTATATAGTTCAATAAGATGAATAGTTACAGAGTTAAATACACAATGTCAGTAGTTTTCCTAGATAACAGTAAAATCAACTAGAAAATACTTTGGGCAAAGATACTATCTAGAAGGACAACAAAAACCATGAAATATCTGGAAATAGAACAAAAAGACCCATATGAAAAAAACTGTAAAACTCTACTGAAAGTCAAAAAATGCTGTAAAGATAATAATATAAAGATGTCAATTCTTTCCCCACTGTGCCCAGTTTATTTATAAATTTAATGTCATTCCTCTGCCCATGGCATTCTATTCTTTTCTTGGACATCTTGGATGCTCTATTCTTGGACGTCTGTGGCACCTGAATTGTTCTCTGTTTTTAGCTCATGTGAATGGGTTTCCGCTCATTGCAACCAAGTAACTAACTCAACCTAAGCTACCCTTTGTCTCTCGCGGGCCCATATTTCTTGGCTCTCAAATTCCTCTTGGCGCCCTCCTGCGTCTCTCTCCAAATGGGCTTTTTTGCTACTTCTTGAAAAAGGGGGGAGGGGGTGCTTTTTTGTGGAAAGCTTTCTTGCAGACTTACCTGCCACAATACTAGCTTTGACCCCAACTAAACATCTGTTTCTCATTAATTAGCTCAGTACCATGACCCTTAGCTCAAACTCACAAGAGAAGGATTCTGATTGGCTGATCCCACATCTTGGGTCTGGTGCCCATCACTGACCCAACTGGCTGTCACCAAGAGTAGTGGAGTCCTGTGGAACTCTGCATTGGGTTGAGCTAGGAAAAAGGTTGTTGCTGCTGGAAGCAATGATGAACTCTTTACCACATGGCTCTGTCAGTATTGACTTTCATATGTTGGATACCTACATTGAGCCAGACACTCAAGTATTTTATTTCTAACATTTTCCCATCCACCTTTCCAAGTACACTTTATCATCACCTTGATGGTCAGGAAAAGTGCTGCTTAAATAGGTAACTTCTCTGCAGTCACTTGGCCAATCTGAAATAGAAGATGAATCCAGTTCCAAGACTCAAGTGTTGGGTCCTGCCTTCTAACCTGCCCGGGTGTGGGTGACATAACCACCTGCCCTGGGCTGGGATGTGGTAATCCAGTAAGCCTCTGCAAAGCTGAACATCCCCTTCTCCTGGGCCTTGCCCAGACCCTTCCCCACCAACCAACCCCAACCACCCACCTTATTTATCTAGTGACTCTCATAATCTTTCCCATCATTGCTGGGGTGGCAGTTCGTCGGGGAGACTTGGGTGATTTTCCAAGCCTGGATAAGCTGCCCTTACCTATGTTCTGCCACAGCACAAATCTCTCCGTTTTATCATCTGTTCACCTGGGCTTCCTCCCCACCAGCCTGCCAGCACCTTGACAAGGCACGGCCACAGCCCTGGTGCATACATGTACTAGGAGTCCAATAAATATGTGTGGAATGAAGTTGAATTAATGATGTCCCAGCTTGCTGATACCCTATGTACCCCTGCTTGGGCACACCCTGAGGAAGTTCCCTCCTCCCTTCTGGGATGAACACTGCAGCCCACGGGAAGAGAAGGTTCCTCCAAGCCTGGAGCCATAAACCACACCTGCTCCAGGAAGCCATCGGCTGCACATACCCAATTCCCACGCAGAGGGGGGCACATTTGGAATCTTCCCCTTGCTGTTAGTTGGAGTTTGACACTTTTATGAATCTACCTGGGAAGTGAAAAATTAAATTCATTCCCATGGCTCAAAGGAAGCCAGATGTCCCCTGGTCCTGCGATTAGGGTGAGAGAGGTGTATCGGGACCATTCAGGGGTCTCTCCATACATGAGAGCTCTCGCCTCCCCTCTCCTCTTTCTTCACCAATGGGCCATTATTACTGAGGAGTGCCTCCCATCCCTTTGGAACATTGGGGAAGAACACTCCTTAGATTCTCCAGCTTCCCATGGAGAGTCCCCTCTAGGGGGAGCATCCTAACTGTAAAACCAGACTTGCTTCGAGGTGAATCAGAGCTGGAGGAGACCCATGCCGGCCATCAGGGCTAGACACGCTTAGTAAGGCGGCCACTCCCTTTATGTGATAATATTCAGAGAACAAGGGGACAGTGGGAGCACAGAAGGACATAAAAGAAATTCAACTGAATTATGTTCCCAACTTTCTTTACCTCCATAAAGACTACACAGCGGCCCCTAGGACTTCTGTGGCATTTTCCCCTGCTGTCTTGGGAAGCTTGTTCTCAGTCGTCCCCCCCAACCTGCTGTCCTGTTTTCAGTGAGTCCCCGGCTGCTGGGAGCCCCGGGAAGCCCCGGCTGGTTGCCGCCACTGACGCGATCCCATTGGGTACTCATCTAATCAGAAACCTGTTAGAGGAACTCCAGAGCCCAGCCCTGTCTTGTCTCCAACAGCCCCAGAGAATTGTCCAGTAGGAGGGCTCTCCCCACCAAACACAATAGACACACTTTCAGGTGCATTTTGTGAAGCAGTACATCTTCCCAAGGATGCCCGTCTTTCTCGGTCCGGACACCTGTGGCAACAAGTGAGCCCTGCCAGAGGCACAGCATGGGCCCCACCCCCAGCCGTCACCATGCCCGCTCCCACCATACTTCACACCCACGCTCCCAGGCACAAGTGTGAGCACACGCAGGCACGCAGAGCCCTGTCTCTCCTCTTGCCACCGTTCTGCGCGCTCCAACTCGATCCTTGGTGAAGGAGCTGGCGCAGGGAGACGGGATGGCCCTCAGTGGTACGTCGTGCCTTCCCCGAGCGCCCCGGGACGCTGAACGTGAGATTCGGCTTCTGTACCAGCTTCCCACCTGGCAAAGCTCCAACGACAGCAAGATTCAGTAGCTCAGGGCTCCTGCCATCTGGGGCCCCAAGGCCAGCATCCAACCCCCTGCTCTTGACCCTGTGGACCATCCTCTCCTCCCTGCCCGGGGAGCCCCTCCAGGGCGTGTGAAACCATTTACTTGCAAGGTCCTCAGGGGAAGATATGTGATAGCAGAGAAGCCAGACAGCTTCTCCAAATTGCAGGTCTTGGGAATGATCCTAGCAAGTAGCACATCACAGGGTGAGGAGCTCCGGGAGGTGGGGGAGACCAGAGGGCCACCTCTCCCCACGGAGCCACACGGGCGCAGAGAGAACGGCCGCAGCGGGGGCGGAAGTGGGAGCGTCCCCTTTGGAGTTGTGAAACGCACCTGCTGAGCACAGCTGAGTGACGCACGCCAAATGCTGATGCACCACCCACCCCCTTCTCGTTCTCCCGGGTGAGTCATAATTCCCCTGGGAAGCTGCGGACCCTTTGACACTCCCATCAGAAGAGGAAAACGCACTCTCCAGGTATGGCAAAGAGCGGACGTCTCATTGCCGCAGAAAGCCTCCTCACGGAAGCACCGTGTTTCAGCTCCAACTCTTAAGGGATGGAGAACACAGACAGCTGCCCTGCAGTCACCTCTAGCTCTGGGTAACTTCCCAGGTTAATCTAAGGGGAGACAGGAAGCAGACACTTTAATCACGCTTCGTAACTCCATTTTATTACAACATCGAGGAAAACAGGTGCAGGAGGAACGATGCTAGAGATCAACAGAGATGAAGCCACTCACAGCTGCATTGTCTACACCTTCCTATCAGGGAATAAATATCACGGGTCTCTGTACATGCATTGCAGGTCGGGTGTGCATGTGTGTATCGTGTGCAGATGAATTCTCTCTAGGGTGATGTTCTTTTAACTTCTTTGACAGATGATGGTTGAATTCGGTGTCTTCTGGCAGACTAGGAGGGGGCTCTCCCGCTAGGACTGGGACCCAGCCTTTTTCTTCTGGAATTTTCTGAACTGAGACTGAATGGCCACCGCCGCGCGTTCTGTCTCTGGCGCATCCATGTCAATGTCAAATTCTTCTTGAACTTTCTTCTGCCCGTCTGTAACAACAGAAAACACAAGCATCAGGCGGTCACTGGGCTGAGAGCCGGAGGGCGGACAGCCGTCCGTCCACCGTGAAGCACACACCCACCACCCCCGCCCCACGCGCACGACCCCTGGTTTGCAAGGGCTCCTGATCCCCATCAGAGCCCAGAACGGGCTGTTGTCTGGCTGCCCCAACTCTACACCTGTCAGAGACCGCAAAACTCAAGAACACAGTCCCAACCTCTCCGACATTTTCTGTACCCGATCTTCTGGGTCTCGTGGCCGTATTTTACAGTGTTAAAAATATTAGCTGTGTTTTTACTGTTTCCTGATGCCTCACGGAGATACAGTTTTAATAGTGCCACAGATATTGACCCAGTGGACGACTGACGTTCACAAGAGCTCCGGGTTAAAGTCACTGGGTTTCTGTGTATACTTGGATTGTCAGTGACATTGCTGATTGGATTAGGACTTTTGTCTTCATCATAGCTGCCAACGGATGACCGCATCTGACCTTCACAATTTGGCCACACTTCCACAGGTTTTACGTTTTGTTCCATGGAGGTACACTTAGCGGTGTGTTTGCTATGCCAGAAGGCTTTAACTAATTCACACTGTAATGATCGCAGAAAATAGGATATAAGCCAAAGCAAAGTGAACACACAGGCTTTTGTGCTGAACATCAGCTGCCTTCTAGCCAAATATAAAAACGAATAAATAAATAAAATCCTCCAGTCATAAAAGGGAAGAATCTTTACAACTCCTTCAATCTGATGAAAGTTAATCACAATTGCCAAGGTAATTTTTAAATCTTTTTTTAATATTTATTTATTTTTGAGAGAGAGAGAAAGAGAGAGAGAGCACAAGTTGGGGAGGGGCAGAGAGATAGGAGGACAGAGGATATGAAGCGGGCTCCACACTGACAGCACAGAGCCCAACGTGGGGCTCGAACTCACGAACTGTGAGATCATGACCTGAGCCGAAGTCGGACACTCAACCGACCAGGTGCCCCAAGGCGTCTTTTTAAAAAATATACAGGCCTAGGGGCGCCTGGGTGGCCCAGTCGATTAAGCATCCGACTTCGGCTCAGGTCCTGATCTCGAGGTCCATGAGTCCAAGCCCCGCGTCGGGCTCTGTGCTGACAGCTCGGAGCCTGGAGCTGCTTCGGATTCTGTGTCTCCCTCTCTCTCTCTGCCCCTCCCCTGCACATACTCTGTCTGTGTCTCAAAAATAAATAAAGCATTATTATATATATATAAACAGGCCCTGGGCCCCACTCCAGACTCGGGGTTGCACTAGGAAGAGACCCTGGTGGCAAAACCAAGTCAAGTGCGTCAGTAGCCCTGGGGGAGGACCAGACAGCCCTACTTTATACAAGGCTCTCAGGTGGTTGTAAGATGCAGGCAAAGTTGAGACTCAACCACTCTGTCCACAGACGAAGTGCAGAATAAAGCCCTAGAGTTGGCTCGAGGCGGAAATGGGGACACGACCCACCCCACAACACCTCACTGCCACCTGGACTTGTACCTGGAGCCCAGCAGTGTGCTGGGCTCATCCAGCTTGGAATGGGAATGTCAGAGGCATTTGAGGAAGGAGAGAAAGCCCCAGCCAGGTAGCAGGGACAGGGTTCTATTCCTGACTTTGTCACCAGGCAGCCCGAGTTCATCCATTCACTCACTTCCTCTCTCCGTGACTTTGGATAATAATGTTCAGGCAGCACCCTGACAAAGTGGAGGATATGAGATTCCTTTCAAGTGAACCAGGTTTGTTCCCCCCTGCCTGCTCGTTCTCTCTCTTAGGTGGATGACAGACGGATAGATAGATAGATAGATAGATAAGTAATAGATAGATAATAGATATAGATAGATAGATAGATAGATAGATATAGTAGGTAGGTAGGTAGGTAGATAGATGATAGATAATACATAGATAAGAATATAAATATACATGAGTTGCCCCTTATTTCAAGTGCATCTGGTTATGTGACATTTCCTTTGCAGACCCTTCAGCAGGTTCCTGTCAATTTTACCAGAGACTAAGCAGTTTCTGCTTAGATCCCTCCAGTCTCAACTCTATCTGGGAGGAGAGGCCACTGGCTTTGCAAGCCTTGCCAGACTGATTGGTCTGTGACCTCAATCAGTACAACTGTTTTCCTCGATCCCAGATTGGCTGCCGATGTCCACGACAGCAGGGAATGTGAAGAGCCCCAGTGTCCAGGGAATATTTGGGGGCCATCTTTTTCTAACCCACAAGAGCCCAGATGATACGGAGGCACACATGGGTTTGTCTTGTGCTGCATCGAGTAGCCATTCATATCTCAAAGGACGTTGCAGGAAATCTACTAAGATTAGGGCCTCCGGGCAGGGCAGGAGTTCCCTGAGGCTCATGTCAGGACCTTAAACGTGTTCCATTAACATTATCGCATGAGCCCGGGATGGGACAGTGTCTGGCAAACCTGAGCTGTGACCCGCTGCAGCTGACGTGCTCCCAGAAATGGACCCTCTGCACCAACCAGAGCGGTGATAACACCTTCAGCCCTAGGACTTGTCATAAGACGGCTCAGGTCCCCACATCCTCTTTCTCCTCAAGGATCCCCAGCATCTGGTGTGTGGTGATCACAAAGTGGGAGACCAGCTCTCCTTCAAGGGGATGTGGAAGGCCTTTCGGTCTTAAAACACTGCAACCTGAAGCCTTTGAACGGCCTGACTCATCTGTCCCCTTAACAATAATGAAGAAAACAGCAATATTATTTTTTGGCAAACGACAAAGGAAGGTGTGGAAAATGAGGTATATTTAGGAGCTGCACGAGACTGTGAAGATGGGCCATAAAAATAAATTTCACAATCTCATCTGAAACTAATATCTTCAGCCAAAAGTGATTTATACATTCCTCCCTATTTGGGAAAATATTATAATGTTTAAAGAAGAAAGCATGACTATTTCAGGAATGGTTACTGAGTAGAGTCAAGCATCCCCTGGGGAAGGTCTGATACTCTTACTCCTTCCACCGAGATTTGTAAAGCGGGGGAGGGGGGCCCAGAATGCCGTGGGGAAGGAATAATTAGTTACATTTGGTGCCACAGGGTTCATTGCAAATGATGCAAATGATGCAAATGATCCGTGTGGTCCTAAGACTAGGGAGGCACAGCTCTGAGCGCCCCAGATTCAGCAGGAGCCGAGGGATGGTGGGGGGAGGGCGTCCGGAGGCACCACAGCCCTCAGGGCCACTCCGCGTCTGCAAGCCTCAAGCCCTGGAGAAACCAAGTCACGGAGCTGCTCCAGAAGGTCTCCTTCCCACCCTCCAGATGATGGGGACAGCAACAGGGTACAGGTGGCTGTGTGAGCGCCTCCCTTCCCCATCGCTCAGGGGCAGCACCAGGATCCTATTCTGCTGCTCGGAGAGAGGATTTGGTCCACGTCTGCGGGGGAGGTGGAGTCGGGGGGGGGGGGGGACAGGAAGTGCCGACACACCCCAGCCCTGCACCCCACATTATGGCTCCTCACACGCAATCACTACCTTGTTCTTTCTCTCCTCCCTGCTTTGTGGTCCCTCGTCCTACGACAGCCTGAGCTCCATGAGGTCAGGGGCGTCATCCGCCTTGTTCCAGAAGCTCACACAGGGCCAGCACATAGTAGGTGTTCAGTTAGTGACCGCTGATTGCAAGTGAGTCTGGTAATGAAGAGGACAGGTCGCTGTCCGGGGCTGCCTCTATCTCAGGACTACACGAGTCGGTCGCCCTCAGCGGTAACCGTCTCCTCTCCACTTCTACCTGAACTCGAAAGGGGGGAGGCTGGGAGGCGCTACGGCAAAGCCTCCAGGGGGCCAGCTGAGGGGCACCGTCCACGGATGACTTGTGCACAAGTTGGAAAATGGGGCCACGTTGGAGCGACATGAGGAAGCATCGTTTGTGGGGGGTGGGGGCTTGCCGCAGGGAATGGTCAGGGCCTGGGCAGACAGAAGGACTCACAGGCATTCAGGGGTGAGCTCTGGGTGGGCTCTGTGCCTAGAACAGGGCCTGGCATCAGCACCTGGCCAAAGAATAAAGGAAAAGCAGCCTCAGGCAGGCAGTGGCCTCCAGCCTTCTCTGGGCTAAGGCTGACTCCCTCCCAACCCCCAGGTCCTCCTGGTCCCGTGAGGCAGCTGCCGGAAGCAGGGGTCGTGGGTCCAGGTAGAGTGACTTGGGGGTATGTCCCACTGCTCTGTGACTCTCATGAAGGTTCATCGCCTCACTGGGCCTCGGTTTGCCCATCTCCGAAACGGGAGAGGTAAAATCATCTTTAAAAGCCACTGGCACCCGGCCACCGGTGTTCTGTGCAGGTCAAGGCCACGTTGCAAACTGAAGCGCTGGCCCAGTGAGTGGTGTTGAGCGGGACACGCCAGAGCTCAAAGCAGGTGGAGGGGGGTGTGGGCCGTCACATGGCTTTCCAGCCACCAGGCCCTGCACCCGCTCAGACCTTCAGTTGTTGGGGCCTCATGAGGAGGCGAAGGGAACGAATGCCTTCCAGCAGGGCCGGCCACGCGGCGGCGAGGCGTCAGGCCCTCCCCAGCCTCTTGGATGGCAGCAGGCGTTTGCTGGGCTTGTCGCCTCATGTCCTCGCTCGGCAGGGCAGCGGAAGGCCCAGAGGCTGTACCAAAAGACAGGTGCAGCCCACACTCAGCTGATTAAACGTAAACCTGCAGTCCCCAGTCTCCGTCGCTAGGGGGCACTGCGGGCGCCCGCCCCCGTCGGCTCGGCTTCTCTCTCGGGAGGGACAGATCTAAATGGCAGCTGGCAAACGTGTGCCGTTCTCATCTCCAGGCCACCCTGCAGCCGTTCCCCGGATTCTTCCACGTGTCCCTTCATAAAGACGTGCGCCTGCTCCCCGCTGGGCCGGGTGGGCTCCCTGACATGCTTCTCTAGGATCCCTGTCTAGGGAGCAGACAAAAAGGCATGGTGACACCCCACCCCCACCCCCGTCCCTGACAGCGGCTTTCCACCAGCGGGAGTGAGCAGTGTTTCCCCAGAACACTCTGTAACCTGCCCGCTGCTGCATGGTCGTTGTTATTCCTGTGCGTCCGGGGTTCTGGAATCTTAGCGTTTCTGTGCGTCCCTCTGTGAAGAAGTTCTGAGGCTGGCCGGGAGAACGGTCAAGAGGTTATTCATACCAATTAGCTGGTTTCATATAAAAAGCTAGTGGTGAGCAAGCAACTCCCCTGGGGAAGGGGAAGGAACCCAACTTTCTGACCGTGTAGCTCACGAGCCCCCCCATAACTGCAACGTCCTGTGAGCCCAGGTGGGCCAGGAGCCACCCCCCCCCACCACGCCCCCCGCCCCAGCCCCACAGGTTTCACCCAGTTCTGCCAGCTCATTACCCAGCAGCCTTAGTCTCAAAGGTAAGGGTCCTGGGCCATTACTGTCTACTCTGTTATGCACCTTCTCTTCCATTTACCCCCTCTCCAATCCGTGCGTCCACCCGTCTTCTCTCCCCCACTTCCCTCTCAGAGCAAGGAGCACAGCGCAAAACAGTCCCAAACAACCGGGCTTCTCTCCCTGGGCAGAAACCTCATCACACACCAAGACACGACACAGAGCCCAGCCGACGGCCAGCAACGTGAGCGATCACGCTCCCCCAGGCTCAGGAGCCTCGTGTTTCAGTGCTGCCGTGACCTCCCCTCCCCAGGAAACAACCCAGTGCTATTCAGATAGACTCTGCACTGCCGTGGATATCTCTTACGCTATTTTCCTGAAATATTGCCTTTTCCCTGCAGACACCGAGATAGGAAGTAGGCCTGCTATTTTGGATTTTACGATGCCATAAGAGAGACGGTCAGGCAGCCGTTCTTAAGACGTCATGGTAATAAGAGCCACTCTTCAGTGAGCATTAAACAGGTCCTCCCTCATAGATTTAAGTGGGTTTTCTTTTACAGATCATTTGATGGCAAATGTAAAACAGAGAATCATAAATATAAAGGGAAGGAGCTATACCAGTTCAAGACAATCCCGAATGAATATCGCCAAGTCTCTGCTGTTGCCATGAAAATCTGTCGAAGGGGAAAATGGGTTGACATACTATGATCCCGTTTTTGCGTGCATCTATTCTAACTTTTTTAATGTTCATTTGTTTTTGAGACACAGAGAGACAGAGCATGAGCAGGGGAGGGGCAGAGAGAGAGGGAGACACAGAATCCGAAGCAGGCTCCAGGCTCTGAGCCGTCAGCCCAGAGCCCGATGCGGGGCTCAAACTCACGGACCGCGAGATTGTGACCTGAACTGAAGTTGGATGCTTAACCGACTGAGCCACCCAGGCACCCCAAATGTTCATTTATTTTTGAGTGCTAGACAGAGCATGAGCAGGGGAGGGGCAGAGAGAGAGGGAGACACAGAATCCGAAGCGGGCTCCAGGCTCCGAGCTGTCAGCACAGAGCCCGACGCGGGGCTCGAACTCACGCACCGTGAGATCGTGACCTGAGCCGAAGTCTGACGCTTAACCGACTGAGCCCTCCAGGCGGCCCACGTGCATCTATTCTAGTAAATGCAGAACGAGCGCTAGAGTAAGTGGTCATCAAGTCAGGGCCACGGCCCATCAGCAGGTGCTTACTGAGCACCTGTGTTAGTCTGCAGGGTTGCTACAAAGTAGCCCAGACCACACAGCTTAGATGAGAGACGTTTGTTCTCACTCAGTTCTGGAAGCTGGAAGTCCAAGACGAACGTGTCAGCAGGCTTGGTTTTTCCTGAGACATCTCTCCTTGGCTGCCTACCGTGTCCTTACATGGTCTGGCGTCTCTTCGCCTTCTTAGAAGGACACGGGTCAGACAGGGTAAAAAACTGCGTTTTAATTTTTTTTTTTTTCAACGTTTTTTATTTATTTTTGGGACAGAGAGAGACAGAGCATGAACGGGGGAGGGGCAGAGAGAGAGGGAGACACAGAATCGGAAACAGGCTCCAGGCTCCGAGCCATCAGCCCAGAGCCTGACGCGGGGCTCGAACTCACGGACCGCGAGATCGTGACCTGGCTGAAGTCGGACGCTCAACCGACTGCGCCACCCAGGCGCCCCCAAAAACTGCGTTTTAAAGTAATCACCGTGTTAACGTCCTCATCTCCAAATACAGCGTCATTCTGAGGCACTGGGGGTCAGGGCTTCTGCATATGAATCTGGGGGGACACAACTCAATCCAAAACACCAAACCTAACTTTGGGTTCTATAGGTTCTAAAGTAGCTTTGTATTCTTTCCCTTGGCTGGCTTCTGTCTTCTCAAGAGCTGCAGGAAATGTCCACTGTCCCCATTTTACGAAGGGGCAGTGACTATAACATGCCTCTCCCGAGATCACCTTGTGAGTGCTGGCGAAGGGCTGATTCGGAAGCCCAGTCTCGCTCCAAATCTTGTTTTTAATCTGCAGTGTTGGTTACTTTCAGATTCTTAGAGGCCAGGATGACAGCCGTTTGTACGGACCAGTTCATTTTGCTTAGGGGGAAAGAAAATCTTAAATGGTCCAACTTATACACATGATGCAGTCAACCAGTTTGCAAAATCTGCTTGTTTAGTGGGCAGTCCAGGGGGAATTTACACCGAATTTCATCATTCAGCAAAGGGTCTCAAATGCCTAGTGTGGGTCCATCACCGTTCCAGAGGCCGAGAGAAAGAGCAAAGAACCAGCCCCAAACCCTGCCGTCTGCCGTCTTGGGGGAAGACAGAAAATAAGAAGGTAAATGCACAAATAGTAATGGAATTTCATAAATTCCAAGAATACAATGTGCGTGCGTGCATGTGTGTGTGTGTGTGTGTGTGTGTGTGTGTGTGTGTGTGTTACAAGGTCAGGTAAGGCGTCTGGGAAAGACACAGGGTTGGGGGAGGAGGCCTGTCCCCAAAAATAGCCTAAGACCCATCTGCCCGGGAGGGAGGGGCGGCAGGGGCCCTCGGCTGCCAAGAAACAACTCGTTTTGAAGAATTATTCCCCATCCGTGCATTTGCAATCTAAGTCGCAGACGTCAAATAATTAGCATAAATTCTTTAGAAATTATCAGACACGTAGTCATCCAGAGCATAACAGATCTATTCCTGGATCCTGTGACAGCCCAGGATCTGATTAAAAGTTTGAAATTCAGCATCGTTCAAAAATATATCACGCTAACCCCCATGCTGGATCGAAAGAACTCTTAAATACATTTGTTCCTGAGTTTATGATGATGTACAGTCATTGCCTAGAGGTACTAGCAATAAGTCGTGAACACGGGCTTGCACACGCACACACGCACACTCATTTACGTAGATATAACTCCCCGTACTTGAAGGGCTATTTTACAGAAACAAATTACCTCCTAAGTCCTAATCCTGTAGGTCAGAAATTTGCGCATAAGCAGTAAATTGGGATATAAGTGTCCTGAGTAGGAGTTTGCCTTAAGGAGATGCAGCTCAGAGCCTACTATAAAAGGACCTAGGTTTTAGCACACCATAAAGAAATAACAGCCACTTAACCTAAGTGTGCCTTGCAAATGGGGTATTAGAATACTAAGGTTTTTAGAATGCCCTACCTTCTTTCAAAGAATAATAGTAACTTGGAAAGAATTAACACCTGTCCATTGTGTTACCCTTGATGTACTTAAGCTAACTGATCCAGGGCGACTGTGGGCTCCCAGGGCCTCTCAGTGGGCTCTCCGCCCTCTCCCGCACGGGGGGCCACCTACCTATTGGTCACGGACAGCCAGTGTGGCTTCCTTCCGAAGGACACAAACCCAGGCCTTCGAGGCAGGGAGAGCAAAGAGACGAGCCAGAAAACCAAGCAAAGATTGGAAACTGTATCCCTCAAGCTTCAAGCTGAATCAAACTCCTACCCAGAGAACAAAGCACCTGGCGTTAGGGAAGGGTAACGTACTCCCCTCCCAAAAATAATAAAGATAAATTTGTACCCCTAGTTCAAACAAATGCTAGCATCAAACATCCATCTTATGAAATGACAATTAAAAAAAAAAAAAAAAAAAACAGTGACAGCATGTTCTTTCAAAAGCTGGGGGGAAAGCCAGTTCGTCCCGAGTTAGAGCAGCTCCCCCCACGCCGTGGCTGGGCAGGAGCATGGAACCCCAGCAAGCCGGGGCCGGAGCTCTGAGCTCCAAGCCGTTTCTCGTTCCTGCCCACTGGCTCAGGATTTATTGAACAGGGGCCACTGGTGCGGAGAATTGCAATTTTCCAGGTCTTGGCTAAGCAGCGGAGATTAATGAGCAAGGGCAAGGTCAGGCATTAGCAGCAGCCGGAGAGGGGGCTTTCTGCATCTGTTGTGTTCTCACGCGGGATAAACACCCATTTCCCGCTTCTTCCAACTTTCCACACTACGTTAGCACCTTTTTGGTACTTACAGCTTTTTCTCCAAGACCGGGAAATTCTCTCTTGTCCTAAAATAGAGGCATTCAGAAACCCACAGTCTCCATTATTCAAAATGGGCTGTTGTTAATGCAAAGCCTAATTTGGCCGGCTGAAAATGACAGCCTCGGCTTCAGTTACGCGGCTGCCCCGGCCCCTACCTCCATACGCCCTGCTTATATAAGATGACTACCCGGCCGGGGCATTTAAGTAATCACATGGGTGCCCATATGTGCTGCTGAGATCAAATTTTCTCCAAAACCCATTAAGCCTACGAGGAGCACAAACAAGAAGATATAAATATCACTGAAAACACTAACTTTTCTACTGGAAAGGCAAAATTGTTCCTCATTGTATTAGTCGGCTGGGGCTGCGTAACAAAGTAATACAGGCTGGGAGCCTAAACGATACAAATGCATTTGCTCACAACCTGGAGGCTGGAGCTCCGAGACTGAGGTGCCTGCAAGGTTTTGTTCCTCTAAAGCCCCTTTCCTGGGCATGCCGACCGCACCTACTCCCCCTGTCCTCACATGGTCACCCCTCTGTGTGCGTCTGTGTCCTGATCTCTTCTTGTAAGAACACCAGTCGTGTTCTTAATCAGTTGTGACCTTAATTCTCTCTTTAAAGATGCTGTCTCCAAATACAGTCACGTTCTGAAGTACCAGGGGTCAGGGCTTCATCATATGAATTGGGGGGGGGGGGCACCATTTGGGGGGTGGGGGACACCAGCCCATAGCACTAGACAAAATGCCTACATTTTCTAGGGGGAAAAAAATGAAGACAGGCCGATGAGGTATGATGAGAGAGCTATACCGGGGAGAGCTCAAACTCCAATTCCAACTGATTGAAGAATGTGGCCAGATTGGCCTTGCTGAGGTTCAAATGCTCCCCCCGTGTTTGAAACGGGGATGACGAGGAATTGAGACTTGGTGGCCTCTCAAGATGTTTAGAGGGACAAGGAGAAAGTGTGCACAGGCCTGCTTGGTAATGTATAAAGAACATTACAAGTGCAGGGCTCCTGCACGCAGACTGGCTCCCCCAATACCCTCTCTTCCCACCCACCCCCTCCAGCACAGATGCTGAGAAGCTGGAAGAAATCCATTCCCAGATGGCCCGGGAGTAGGTCCCCCCCCCCCCCCCGCCCCCTCCCCAGGCTTAGGGCCAGGAGGCAGGTGCAATGTGTCAGTCTCTGAGAAGGCAGAAGTGAGCCCTGGGGGGTTGGCAAACAAACCCAGAAAGCCCCCACAGCTGGTAAGCACGGAGGCAGAGGCTTCGGGTTTCTCCGGGGCAGCCACAGGGACATCGGCTGGCCTGTGTCTACGCCCCAGTGAGGCTTCTGCCGGAAAAACTTGCATGCGGTTGGGTGTTTCTGGATGCACTGTTCTGGCTGTGCGTGGGACGGGCTGGGGTCTCTGCTGCTCAGAAATGCCGTAAGGCGCTGATACCCTGTAATAAGCCCCTTCTACTGAATCTACGAGTGTATTCTATTCTCTGTGCCATCGTCTGCTGTGAGCACCCCTAGTTCACATGGGGGCAGGGAAAGGATGGGGGCGTTCTGTAAGGGGGTCACCCCCTGTGTGTTTAGGGATCGGAGAGCAGGCTTTCATTTCATTCGCATAGGAAACTTTTTAGTGCTTACTGGAGAATCGCCTGAATAAAGTGGGCAAATGAGAGCCCTTTAGGATAACACAGGAAGTGTCTCTTTCCTCTTCTGAGCACGTGTGAAGAATGACAATTCCTTCCCAGGAAACAGCAGCTAACTTCCCTAACAGCAACCCCCTCAGAAAAGCCACAGTTTGCCTTCCTTCACATGCTGACAAAGAAAAATGACTTCAGGCAGGTTGGGAGGACGGAGAACAAACGAGCCATCCATCACCTTAGACCAGCCCTCCAAGCAAGCCAGCCAGATAGGTAGGTGCTCGAGAAACTCCGTGAGCAGAAATGTATCGTGGCCGAGTCTGCTCCTGGCCTCCACCTGTCCCCTTTTCCTTAGTTCTCAACCCCTGATTTAAAGCTGAGTACATAATTACCCAGAACTAGGTTTCCAGCCTCCTTGCTGTTGGGTGTGGCCATTCAGCTAAGTTCTGGCTGACGTGACGTGGGTAGGAAAACAGAAATCTCCTTTAGAGAAAGCTGACAGTCTTTGCCCTTTTCTCTTATTCCTATCTGCTTTCTGCTAGCTGGAATGCAGATGCAATGGCTAGTGCTCAAGCAGCCACGTGGGGCCCTGAATTAAGAGTCTTCTGCTGAGAATGGCAAAAAGTAATACAAATGTTTGATGCTCCTTGAAACTGCACTGACTGCCCTCAAGTACATACCTTTTATATGAGATCGAAATAAACTTTATTATTTAAGCTGTTGCTGTTTTAGGATTTCAGCTTCTTGTAGATGAACCTTATCTACTTACACATATATTATAAAAGCACATAATCATTTGAATTCATTTCAGGCTGATAACATAAACTCAAATATATATCACTGTGCATGGTATGGCTATATTTTTCCCCTTAACTATATGCTTTTTCTTCTGATGTGTACATCTGTCCAATTTCTGATATGGATAGCCATTCCTTTACAGCACTTAATACTTTTTAAACCTCAGGATTCGGGGGCGCCTGGGTGGCTCAGTCGGTGAAGTGTCCAACTTCAGCTCAGGTCATGATCTCATGGTTCATGAGCTGAAGCCCTGCATCAGGCTCTGCGCTGACAGTGCAGAGCCTGCTTGGAATTCTCTCCCCCCCCCCCCCACTCATGCTTTCTCTCTTTCAAAATAAATGAACTTTAAAAACCAAATAAACAAATAAAACCTCAGGATTTTTACAGAAATATGTCTCTATTTGGCAACTTTTGCCAACCATTACTCACAGGCTTTCTTACTTTATGGCTTGTGCCTTCCCCTTCCAGCTTGTGAAAGTATGCAACTTGAAATGCTTGAACAGATAGGAAAGGAACGTGAGTTTTCCTTACTCAGGGTTTAGCCGACACCCTTCATTCTGCTCCGGGCCCATTTTTTCTTCTTTCGGAGCTTTGGGATATTAGTGGTTTTTCCTTTCCTTTATATTACCTGGTTTTACCATTTCAGAAGGGTGGGATCTTGTTGGGATCGTTTGCCCCTAGCTGCTACGCTTCCAAGTTTTAAAGGATTAAATTCTGAAGATGTCAGCACCATGGAGAATTTTACAAAGGTCTCCAGGCTTAAATCGAAAGAAAATGCAATCATAATTACAGGACATCTTCAAGAAGCCTCAGAGAAGCAGCTCACCTCATTAATTTAGAAACCTGACTTGAGCGCATTGAGTGTGCTGACTCCCCTCGCCCGTCATTCCAGAGGAGTTGCCTTTGGAGAGAAAGAAGGGGCTAAGCCAGATGGATCGCCTTCCAGACTCAGTGAGGCTCAAAGAGGTCTATGGACCAGACGAGCCCCAGGCTTACGGAGCAGCAGTGAGGACAGAAAGAACATTCCATGCACACCGGAAAGAGACCGACATTGCATTCAGACTTTGCACTGTGGGTCTCTTTTCCTCCCCTTTGCACCACCAGGTGCTGCCTGGTGAGGGATGCCTTCCTCCAGCCGTGCGCCAGCAGCTGGCTTCGGCCCTGGCAGACGTAGCTCTGTTCTTCCTGGACCCCCACGGGCTGCACCGTCTCACTGGACACATTCCCATCCTGGCTCTCGGCCCTGCGTCTCTAATCTGGGTGGACAGGCGTTCTCCTGCGTGGATTTTCAGGGATTGCAAGCTTCCTTAGATGCACAGGACTCTTGGGCAGATGCGTCCGCTGCGTGTCCAGAATTTGACTTTGGGGGCGACGCTCCAGACGGCAGCTCGGAAGGGGGTCTGGGAAGCACAGCCAGAGTCAGGTGCAGTCAAGCCACTTCCCACCGCCGCTGCTTAAAGTCTCAAACTTGAGGCTGCCGCCAACCTTGACTCCCCATCTGGTCACACATCATGCACCTCACTTCACTCTGCACCTCTCGTTCACGGCGAGAAGGAGAAAAGCGGGATTAGACGCGACTATCCGTGTCCCCGACTTCCCGTATTTTAAATACCCTTCACACATCCTGAATGTGACCACGCGTTCCACGTAGGAATACCCTACCCACAGGGATGGCATTTGCACTGGGGTGTGACCCTCTCTTGTAAGTGTGCGTAAACGAAGACGGGCGCTGGGTTCCAGGAAACGCCCGTTGTGGATTTAAACTCCTTGCACGCTGGTGTCCTGCCCCCACAAGCCTGCTCTTCCACATTCCTCTACGTATGTTTGACACGTCGCTTCTATTTGCTTTTTTTTAATGACACTTGTCTTAAGAGTTCATGGCCGAGTACTTGCTGATTCGGCGGAAACAGCTTTTCAGAGGTGAGTCACTTTAAGCTTTGGATTTGTTATTCTCCTTACCGGGAAGATGGGCTCACATATTGGTAAAAAGAGAATAAAATCAAATATCCAAGAAGGAATGAGGTTGTGCGGTCTGGACCAAGCAGGTGAACCACATGTGGTACCCAGACTCGGAAGGACTAGCCAACAGGAGAGCTTCGGTTTGAGTTTTAAGCGTTGTTTAATAACAATGTTCTGACAACTCATCTCAAGAAGAAATGGAATTAGAAGTGAGTCCCCAGGTAGTGGTGAAGTTCTGAGGCTCCAGGCGTCTCCCCTACTGGTTTAGGTGGGCAAGCGCCTGGGAAAAATTCAGATGTGCACTGTGCTTTGGTCCAACAAGCCATCACCACTGTTTAATCAAGGCTTTTATTTTAATGTTTACTTTTGACAGAGAGAGAGAGAAAGAGCATGAGCGGGGGAGGGGCAGAGAGGGGGGGAGACACAGAATCCAAAGCAGTCTCGAGGCTCTGAGCTGTCGCACAGAGCCCGACGCGGGGCTCGAACTCACAGACTGCGAAGTCATGACCTGAGCCGAAGTCGGACGCTCAACCAACTGAGCCACCCAGGCGCCCCTACTCAAGGCTTTTTATGTGACACTGGGACAGGACAGTCATCAAAGTCCCCTCCCCGCCAAGCAGAAGTCCTTACGGACCAAAAGTAAAGCAGAGTATTTTTATTTCAAGATTTCCAGAAACAGAGAAATTTCCAGTGTGTGGCAACATGATCCAAACTTACTCAGTTTCTAAAGAGCTTAAAAAAAATAAAAAATTAAAAATATTAAAAATTAAAAAATTAAAAATAAAATTTTAAAAAAATCATTTTTCAAAGGACCGGCACTCAAATGACATCCCTTGAAGTACTCTGATTATCGACACAGGTAATAGAAGCATTTCTGTCTAGATCAAAAATTTAAGCAGTGATAAAATCTCCATTTTTAGTTCCAGTGGCTCAAGGGAACATTAATGCAGGCTGATATCACGGAACTGATACGGGAAACCAATTTAGGCAGAACATTAGGGGAAAATGTCTAACATCAGTCTGGCCGAGGACGGGAGTGTTCCCGGGAGCTGTGGCATCTGATCTCTCACTAAAGTCATTGCAAGCTGAACTGAGGAAATAACACACCGGGGATATATTTTGCCAGCTGTGGATGGCCAGGGTGACCTAACAGGCTGCTCCCATCCCAGATATGTAATTGGCAAGGTTTTATGGTTTTGTTCAGCTTTGAGGTGTGTGAACAGAATGAGACTGCACACTTTATCGGCAGGTGGCTGGCCACGTCTTTTAAGACACTATTCTAACCTTCCACCGGCTAATCTCGCTCATAATTTCTAGATCATAGCTCAACTCCTCCACGCATGGCTGTCCTTTAAAGTGTCAGTGGGGGGCGTCCTGGGGGGCTCAGTCAGTTGAGCGTCCGACTTCGGCTCAGGTCATGATCTCCCGGTCCGTGGGTTCGAGCCCCGCGTCGGGCTCTGTGCTGACAGCTCAGAGCCTGGACCCCGCTTCGGATCCTGTGTCCCCCCTCTCTCTCCACCCCACCCCTGCTTGTGCTCTGTCTCTCTCTGTCTTTCAAAAATGAATAAACATAAAAAAAATTTTTTTTTTAAATAAAGTGTCAGTGGGCTGGGTTTATGGAAAATGCCAGTGAGACATTTTTCAACACGTAGCTGCAACTCCATATCCAAGTTGCCAGGATCTGGGGGGATACTCGTCGGCAAGCCCGTGCACGATTCCAGTAATGCGTGGCACCAGGCAGCATTGCCTAAACCCACAAGTGAAATGGTTACAAAGGTTCAAGAGAAAACTGGCATACTTTCTGGCTACAACACCGCGTACACAGTTTAATTTCACGGGTAGCAGGAAGGCTGACAGCAACCGCTTTATGTGCCCAGGCGTGCCCATTTAGCCCTAGGAGGCCACCCACTTCTTTTGTATCCCTGTGATGAGTGCACCCTTGCCGTCTACACCTGCCCGCACCAGGAAGCTAGTCACTGGTCATGCAGCCTAACTACAAACCCGAATGCACGCCGTGGAAATGTCCCAGGAAACAAGCCCTCTTTGTGTGTTCTGCAGAGAGCCATGTGGCACGGCGGTCCGTCCAAATCAAAGAACAAATTCTCCCATTTTGTGCAAATGGTTATATAGTTGCTATCACATGTTCACAGCTGGCAAAAACCCTATTCAGATTCTGCTCGTTGTACTTGCTTTCCCCTCTACTGCTCTACCAAGAAATAGCATCAGGTTTCTCCTTGGGACTCGCAGGCAATATTCCCTCGATGGGTGCAGAAAATAAAATCCAAAGGACCCAAGCAGCCTCTCGGGTCCCAGAAAGGGACAGCCGTAGGATCATAAAGCGTTAAAACTAGGCAAGAGGCTAGACACGACGCTGTCCCACAGTGAGGAATGGGACCCGAAAGGTGGGAAACCGTTCGCCACAGATGAACCACCAGCCAATGGCCGAGCCACAAAGGGCAGGGACAAGAAACGGATCCACTCTTCGCCCGTTCCTTCCTGAGCAAACCGAGACTTGAACGTGGTTTTCTTGCCAGACCGTGCAGCCAAGCAGGTTCACCAGCACTGCAATCGGGGCAACAGCCAAAAAGCAAAGAAAAACCTAAAAACGAGCCGACTAAAACATCAAAATTCTGCGGAGATGGTGGCACGGTCATGGCCAATTCACGGATGAACCCAGCAACACTTCGGTGCTAAACGTTTCTCTATTTTCTCCTGAAGTTCCTATGAAATCATTGAATGCCACTACCTGGGAGGAACATTTAGGGAACTCTTTGTGGCCAGAAAATCAATATGATCTACAACGCACATCTTCATGGGCTGTTTCTGATGCCCCAGACCGTTGGCAAAGCGCACCGTAGGAACGCTTGCTTTATGGACAGGTGAGAAATTGCATTTGGGGGAGTGCACCTGAGTTCAAACTGCCTAAAGGTTTATGTTTGCCTTGAAACTCCAAAGCTCTAAAATCTCAGAAAGATCAGAGCCCAGAAGACTCATCGACGCCATTCTGATCAGCACAGCTAGTGATTCTGTGCCGTGGGTAATGAGTTCTGCCGTGTTCAAAGGTCAATCTTCTTACACTTAGGTCTGTGAGCTTATTAGGATGGGAGGAGTCTAAAGGGGAAATTACTTTGCTCACATCAGCACCTACCCAGGAAAGCCTCTCTCTGACACCCAAGGACCCTTTGCTTTCTAAACGAATGCTGGAGCACAGTTCAATTTTCAATGATCTTCAGGGTCTAGGACAGTGGAACGGTAGAGAGAGAAGAATGTGTTTTAGAAATATTGAAGAGGCCGCTTGCCAAGCACAAAAATGGCATCAAGCTTCCATTTCGCATTATCGTAAATTACTGGAAGGAGTATCCTCATAAACGTCGTGAAGGAGGCCGTATCTCCGTCTTCTCATTTCCTACTCCTCACCCCCCTTCTGGGTCTATGGAATCAATGCATCTTTCAGCCAAGTGTTGGTCTACTCAGTTCCACATCCCAACAGGAAAAAGGAAAGTAGCCTCTGGCACAGGATGGCAAGAACTGTTAGGAATCCCAGATTAGGAGAATCAACTACTCAGTTATTTTTTTTTTCTGGGGGAGGAAGGGAAATATAATTTTTTTTTAAATTTTACTTGAGAGAGAGAGAGAGAGAGAAACAGCGAGGAAGGGGCAGAGAGAGAGGGAGACAGAGAATCCCAAGAAGGCTCCGAGCTGTCAGCACAGAGCCCGATGTGGGCTTGAACTCACGAACTGGGAGATCATGACCCGAGCTGAAGTTGGTCACTTCATTGACTGAGCCATCCAGGTGCCCCAGAAATATAATTTTTTTTAATATCTCATTAAATTAAATCTAGTGACATGCAAATAGCCTTCTCAAACACAAGCAACAATCTCTGTTAAAAATAATAATAATAAAGGGGCATCTGGATGGCTCAGTTGGTTAAGCATCCAACTTTGGCTCAGGTCACGATCTCACGGTTAGTGAGTTCGAGCCCCACGTCGGGTTCTGTGCTAACGGCTCAGAGCCTGGATCCTGCTTCGGATTCTGTGTCTCCCTCTCTCTCTATCCCTCCCCCACTCACACTCTATATGCCTCTCTCTCTCTATCAAAAGTAAATAAACATTAAAAATTTGTTAATAAAACATAATAATAAATATGCCTTCAAATTAATATTGGAAAAAGCAAAGTTTACAGATAATTACATTTTATTTTATTTTATTTTATTTTATTTTATTTTATTTTATTTTTAAGTAGACTCCAATGCAGGGCTTGAATTCATGACCCTGAGATCAGGACCTGAGCTGAGGTCAAGAGTCGGATGCTTAACCAACTGAGACACCCTGGCGCCTCAAATAATTACATTTTAAATTCAACGATCCCATAATATTGGTCACCTTTTTTTCTCTTGAACATTCAAAGGATGGTTTACATTAAGAGGCTCAAATCCTCATATCTGTGGGAAATGGCCTTCCCCGACATGCCTGAAGGAACAATCCTGCTGGCCACGTGGGGGAAGAGAAGGAGGAATATCTTGGTTCTGGTTGGCACTTAATTAAAAGGAGGAGATGGTGTTTCTCATATTTCCATATTTCTTAAGCAACTGATCTTGCAGTCACAAGTTTGAAGTTTAATTCAAGGTTCCAAAACTCAGGACTGCAAGAGGGACTAAATGAAAGCGACCTGCAGCCGATCCCTCTCCAGGACAGTGAAAGCACACCTCAGCATTTGCCTCTGGAATGTTCCCAGGCCAGACCTCCTGGGCAACACCTGGGGTCACTGGCAGCCCCCCTTCTCCCCACTTTTCTTGTGGCTCAGGGCAGCTGGGTGCAGTGGGAGGCAGCTTTTCTGGAAGCCTTCGGTTTGTGGCTTCCAGCCCCAGATCCCTGGAGGTGCCTGACCACGCCCCACCCCTGTTTGGTCTCTGGGGGCCCCAAATCCCAAGAGGCTGAAACCGCGGTCCCTCCCTCCTGCCCTGATAAACCTGACTTTGGGAGGGGGTGACGGTGCCCCCTCTGCGTGTGCACACACACACACACACACACACACACACATACACACACCAGCCTGGCTGCATTCCTGTTAAGTTCTCCTCCCCAGACTTTGGCCACCTCCCTTTGCTCCTGAATGACACCTGCAGGGGTCTGTGGTGTCTTCAACTGACTCCCTGGAAAACACTAAACTTTACAGGACAGCCTAACTGATCTTTGAAAATAGATCTGACATCTTTCCTTCCTTTAAAAATACTAAGCCAACCAATGACACCATACAGTTAAAAGGCTAACATCAATAGCCGGTCTTTCTTGCTTGCTTGTTTTTTTGTTTTTTGCTTTTTCTGACACCAATCCAGAATTCGTATGCAAAAGTCCTGCCTGTTTTGTCTGTGTAAAGCTTCAATCACTTACCTTTTTAATTGGGGAAGACTGAAAGGGGAACAGATGACCCGGCCCCAAGGTTCGGTGAGGAGAGTGCATGGGCAAAGACACAATGCCGTCTTTCAACCTTGGCTCCTCGGATTTGCCCTCCCCGCTTCCCTGCTTTTCCTGACCATCGTTCTGTGGCTTTGGTTGGGTTCCTCCAACGGTGGTAGTACAGGCCGTCAGAAGACAGAAAGAGAGAGATCTGGGCATTGATCTCCTTGCCTCCTTCTCTGCCAGGGTTGCCAGATAAAATACGGACTGCCCGGTTAAATTCGGACTTCAGATAAACGATGAAAAAAATGTTCAGTCTAAGTATGCCCCAAATACTGCGTGGGGCATACTTATACTAAAAAAAAAATTTTTTTTTTTTTTTGCTTATCTGACACTGAACTTTAACCGAGCATCTCGTATTTTTATTTTTAAATCTGGCAACCCTACACGTCTGCAAAGCTGTTGCAGCTCAGGTACGTCCACCAACAGAAGAACACAGCCCCCATCAGACTGCCTCTTCGGACAGCATCTTCTCTGGATGCTGGTGCCTCCTGTCAGGCTCTGCCACTGCCCGTCTGAGGTTCTAAGTCAACTATCCTGTGTGGCTTTCCCTGAACCCCGCAGACATCTTTGCAAACAGCCCCTTCCTAGTTGATGCTCCTCAAGTTACTCAGGGGCGGGGTGCACCCCCCCATTCCCTCCCAGGACCACGGCCCGCGTGTTTGTCACTAAGGACTTCTGGCCCCATTGTCCCAGCATTGCTGTTTCAAAATACGCCTTCACCCGTTCTGATCCCAACATACAGCACACGGCAGGTGCTGAGCAAATACTCTGAATGCATAAAAGAAGCTAGAGTTGACACTGTTTCGCGACATCCCTTTTCTGGTTTGTAAGAACCTCAAGGCCTGCATCCAGAAGAGATTACATTCCTACCAGCAAGAACGGAACACAATCCAGAATTGTGTCTGAAGAAGCAGGGGAGAGGAGAAGCAGCCAACGGGTTAGCGAGGACGAGAGGTTTAGGCATGTGACAGTTAACTACTGTCCCCAAGTTTAACAGCGTAAACTCAGGAAGTGTTTATTCTGCCCACCGGGTCCATGGGCTCAACTGGGCACTTCTTGCGTGGAGTCGTCCATGGGGCTGCCGCCAGATGGCCCTGGGGCTGGGGTCCCCTGGAGGACCCTCACTGCACATCTGGCAGTGGGGCTGGGAGAACCCGCACCGTCACTGGCTGGTTGGGCATGTCACCAAGCCACTGCTCCACGTGTCTAGCTCAGGCTTCCTCACGACATGATGCTTTCAGGATACAGGACATCTCACACGCCAACTGGCCTCTCCCACAGCAAGTGTTCCCAGAGAGAAAAAGTGGAAGCTGCCAGTTTCTTAGGGCCTGGGTTCAAAACCCCCCATGCATCCCGTCTGCTGCCTGCTGCTGGTCGGAGAGGCCACACGGGCCCGGATGTGAGAGAAGGGGACTCAGAACTCCCTCTCCCTGAGCTAAGACTTCATAGCCATCTGTGATCCTCTACAAAGTACCATGCAAAATCAGAAATCATCCATAATTACAGCCAGTGTACAAAGTGATCCAGGAGTATTCACCAAGTGCATTAAAAAGTAAGGAAAATAGGGGTGCCTGGGTGGCTCAGTCGGTTAAGCGTCCGACTTCAGCTCAGGTCATGATCTCCGTGAGTTCGAGCCCCACGTCGGGCTCTGTGCTGACGGCTCAGAGCCTGGAGCCTGTTTCAGATTCTGTGCATCCGTCTCTCTCTCTCTCTCTGCCCCTCTCCTGCTTGCTCTTTGTATCTTTCTCAAGAAGCAAATAAAAATCAAACTTAAAAAATAAATAAATAAATAAATAAATAAATAGACCCAGAGGGTCGCCAGGGTGGGTGGCTCAGTCAGTTAAGCGTCCGACTTCGGCTCAGGTCATGATCTCACAGTTCATGAGTTCGAGCCCCGTGTCAGGCTCTGTGCTGACAGCTCGGAGCCTGGAGCCTGCTTCGGATTCTGTGTTTCCCTCTCTCTCTGCTCCTCCCCCGCTCATGCTCTCTCTCTCTCTCTCTCCTTCAAAAATAAATAAAAACATTTTTTTTAAGTTAAAAAAAAAGAAAGTGCCAGAAAGAAAATGTATTATAAAATGAATGATACATATTTACCGGTTTTAAAGAAAACAGTCTGTATGCCCCCACCCCCCGCCTCGAGGTCGGCCTCACAGCCAGGCAACGTGTGTAGGGCCCCCATGCTCAGCAGGGTGATTTAATGCTCAGCTTGGTAATTTCTGAACAAGGGGGCCATGTTTTCATTTTTCCCTACACCCTG
Organism: Panthera uncia; assembly: GCF_023721935.1. Classification (NCBI taxonomy): domain Eukaryota; kingdom Metazoa; phylum Chordata; class Mammalia; order Carnivora; family Felidae; genus Panthera; species Panthera uncia. Next base: position 5,542,622 of record NC_064810.1, read on the forward strand.
ATGTTGGTGGGTCTCTCCTTCGCCGAGAGTGAGAAAGGAAAGGAGGTAGCAATCCACGAACAACCAGGAATGAGTTTGCTAGGTCTGGTGGTCCAGAGCACAGGGCTGGGTGAGCTGGTGAACAGGACAGCGTTTGCTCTCCCGACTCCTCCAAAAAAGCCAGGGCAAAGCCTCTGCCCTCTGCCACAGTGACTCTGCCCGTCTGCTCCACTAGGTTTTAGCAAAGGGGGGAAAAAAAAAACAAAAAACGTTATCACATTTTTGAAGTAACTTTTAAAAAGAGGATTCAGAGCCAAATCTGTTCTCAGCTTGCCTAAGTTAATGAAAATTGGTTGCTTCCTGAAAACACGGAGGAGCTCGCTAAGGAGGCATAAAAATGGTACTTGAACAAAATAATGCTGTCTCTTGATTGAACGGTCCAAATGCGGCCAAATTGTCGCAATTAATTAGTATTGATCAGAAACGCAGACTCGTTACTGATGCAGAATGCTGGGAGAAACCAATCAATAGCTTGAGTGGAATTTACATAAGTTCACCACAGGCCCCAGGGGCTCTCCCAAAGCTATGTTCTAGAATGTTGCAGAGAGCTTTCTTGGGAGGCCCGGGGCAACTTCTGCCCTAGGGTCTGAAGCGACATCTGTGGTGGCCGTAGGGATGCGCAGGGAGGCATGTTTAGAAACCCCAAGACTTCCTCTTCCTATGAATGGGAGAGTCAGTCCAGCCTGAGAGGGAATTCAGTTGCTGAAGACACTTCAGCCCACTATCTACCGAGAACACCCTTTCTCAAGAAGGAACATTAGCATTTACACATGCTTCCGTAATCGCAGATGAACTCACAAATATGAAACCTACAAATTTAAACCATCTTATCAGAGAGCGCAGGCTGAGATGCCAGTCGGTTTTCTCTTCTGAAAAGCTGCTTGCTGTGCAAATTAATTCTAGAAGTAAAATTGTGAGGGTTTCACGTGCTTAAAAGAGCAAAATGTTTTCAAGCACTTGAGAAATATTATTTCCATACGAATAATTGATTAGCAGAATATGAAATGTTCCTGTGTCCTAGTTAAGGAGGGGTTCCAAAGAAAGGAAGGATCGCCATTTTCCTGCTTACAAGCTGCTTTGTAGGCTTAAAAAGACCTTAAACAGCAATTCTTTGGGCATAATTTCTACCTTCAGCTTTTCACCAAGGCATATGGGCCTTCTCCATATGATAGGAAACAGAATTCTATCTTCGGCTGGTCTAAAGTTATCCAATGTTCAATCTTAAAAAGGAGGAAGGAAGGAAGGAGGGGTGGAGGGAGGGAGGGAGGAAAAAAAGTGAAAAATATGGATAAGCCCATAAATTAGCATACTGCTTCAATGTTTTAATTTTAAAAATTAATGTGGCTGTCCCTGTAATGAGTCTGACATCACACATATTTTCCAGAGGCTGGTTAACTAAGTTGATGAGATAACAGTGCTGTTGAGACTATGGTTTCTGGTTTGGCCAGGATGTAAGCCTGTGAACCTCATTCTGTTCCATGGGCTCAGACCCGAACCCACCCTAGTTGCCAGTTTACAACCAAGACCCCAGGTCAGGAGGAATCTCAGGAGTGAGTGTCTGTGGAGACAACCTGGAGTGTCTACACTGCTGGCCAGATAACCAAAATCGTTTTCTTCTGATTGGTGTGACCTTGGACAATTCACCGACGTCACGGGGAGCTTTGCCTGATGCAGCCTCCCTACGCAACTCCCAAGGCTGCCTTGACAGAAGGTCATGCATGAGAGCATTTTAAGCCACGCAAAATATACAGATGTAGAGAATGACAACTGGGCACAGCTACAAATCTCGTCTCCTACTGACAATCCTTCAAGCGCGTTTACTCCAAGACAGCGGATTAGAAGCGCCATATTTATCCAAGGTATTACCTGCACACTAAAGTTATTATAATGCCCAACCTGAGAGGCAAAAACAAAAAACAAAAAAAAAATCGCTCATATAACTAAGATGAACAGAAATAAATTTCCTGTCAGCAGTAATCCCTAAAATAACCTTCACACGGAATCGACTCACTTGTTGAACAACATTACCCGTTGACCAGGTTTGTGCGGAGACCCTGGTGGTTTAAAGGCCCGGCTTAATAAGCAATTCCGATTTCATTCTGTCTCCCTCTGGATCAATATCAGAAGCAACCTTGTGTGTCCATCCCTTCCTTCTGGAATACAGATCTTCAGAGTGTTGGACGCTGACAGCAAAAGGGGAATATCCCGGTGTAATATTGGAAGGCCCTGTTAGTGTTTCTTGTTTGGATTTTGTTTTGTTTTGTTTTTATGCTGGTTGCTTTGAGACCGGAAAAAGAAGGAGAGAAAGGGCCAAGAGGCCCCAGATGGAGCCCAGAGTCATTTGATTTTTCGCCTTGAAAGCTTCATGTGTCCGTGGCATTCGTGGCAGTTTTCGCAATATGTCAGCACAGGCGAACTCCGGGCTTCATGCAGCTCCCGGCTTTATTACGCCAGCTGGAGACAGATTTAGAGCTTTCCGGGCTGGTAATCGTTGCACACCTAGAGATTGATAACTTTGGGGAAGTGCTTTTCCCGCAGCCAGGTGCAGGCTAGAAACATTTTAAACAGCATATTTCGGATACATTTTGCTGCTCGACATCCTATTTTCCCCCCCTTTTCAGGGAGGCTTAGCAGAAGATGGTAAATTCCCGCCTGAACTCCTATGGGGATTTATACAGAGTTGGCATATTAGATCAAGGTGTGGAGCAGGGCTTCACAAATCCCTGCCTTCCAGATGCCTGCACACGCCAGCCTAGATGCACGCCACAAATCCACACTGAGGGGCCACGGCTTTCTCTCCATCAGCCCTCAACCCTGGTCTATCGTACTGCCTTCGAAGCAGAACCAGGTCACCTCCCTGCTTTAGGCGGTGGCATGGCGTGATGCCTCTGTAGTCTTTCTAGAAACTGCATTTATTCCTCTTGCCTTCCATCCAAACTTCCTGTGCACACAAGCAGGATCAGCCAGGCAGCGCCTCCTGCCAGAACTGACTGTCCCTCTCCGGCTCAAGAGAGAGCACTCAGTCACCTCTGTTCCTGGACCCATCCCCCTCCCGGACCCATCCCCCTCCCGGACCCATCCCACTCCTGGACCCATCCCTCTCCTGACCCATCCTTCTTCTGCACCCATCCCACTCCTGGACCCATCCCACTCCCAGACCCATCCCACTCCTGGACCCATCCCACTCCTGGACCCATCATTCTCCTGGACCCATCCCATCCAATGTAAATGGACTAAATGCTCCAACCAAAAGACATAGGGTATCAGAATGGATAAAAAAAAAACCAAGACCCATCTATTTGCTGTCTACAAGAGACTCATTTTAGACCTGAGGACACCTTCAGAATGAAAGTGAGGGGATGGAGAACTATCTATCATGCTACTGGAAGTCAAAAGAAAGGTGGAGTAGCCATTCTTACATCAGACAAACTAGACTTTAAATTAAAGGCTGTAACAAGGGATGAATAAGGGCATTGTGTAATAATTATAAGGTCTATCCATCAGGAAGAGCTAACAATTATAAATGTCTATGTGCCAAATACAGAAGCCCCCAAATATATAAAACAATTACTCACAAACATAAGCAACCTTATTAAGAATGTGGTAACTGCAGGGGACTTTAATACCCCACTTACAACAATGGATAGATCATCTCGACACATGGTCAATAAAGAAACAAGGGCCCTGAATGATACATTGGATCAGATGGACTTGACAGATATATTTAGAAGTCTGCATCCCAAAGCAACAGAATATATTTTCTTCTCGAGTGCATATGGAACATTCTCCAAGATAGATCACATACTGGGTCACAAAACAGTCCTTCATAAGTATACAAGAATTGAGATCATACCATGCATACTTTCAGACCACAGTGCGATGAAGCTTGGAATCAACCACAGGAAAAAGTCTGGAAAACCTCCAAAAGCATGGAGGTTAAAGAACACCCTACTAAAGAATGAATGGGTCAACCAGGCAATTAGAGAAGAAATTAAAAAACATATGGAAACAAACGAAAATGAAAATACAACAATCCAAACGCTTTGGGATGCAGCGAAGGCAGTCCTGAGAGGAAAATACATTGCAATCCAGGCCTATCTCTAGACACAAGAAAAATCCCAAATACAAAATCTAACGGCATACCTAAAGGAAATAGAAGCAGAACAGCAAAGACACCCCAAACCCAGCAGGAGAAGAGAAATAATAAAGATCAGAGCAGAAATAAACAATATAGAATCTAAAAAAAACTGTAGAGCAGATCAATGAAACCAAGAGTTGGTTTTTTGAAAAAATAAACAAAATTGATAAACCTCTAGCCAGGCTTCTCAAAAAGAAAAGGGAGATGGCCCAAATAGACAACATCATGAATGAAAATGGAATTATTACAACCAATCCCTCAGAAATACAAGCAATTATCAGGGAGTACTATGAAAAATTATATGCCAACAAACTGGACAACCTGGAAGAAATGGACAAATTCCTAAGCACCCACACACTTCCAAAACTCAAACAGGAAGAAATAGAAAACTTGAACAGACCCATAACCAGTGAAGAAATTGAATCAGTTATCAAAAATCTCCCAACAAATAAGAGTCCAGGACCAGATGGCTTCCCAGGGAAATTCTACCAGACATTTAAAGCAGAGATAATACCTATCCTTCTCAAGCTTTTCCAAAAAATTGAAAGGGAAGGAAAACTTCCAGACTCATTCTATGAAGCCAGCATTACTTTGATTCCTAAACCAGACAGAGACCCAGCAAAGAAAGAGAACTACAGGCCAATATCCCTGATGAATATGGATGAAAAAATTCTCAATAAGATGCTAGCAAATCAAATTCAACTGCACATAAAAAGAATTATCCACCATGATCAAGTGGGATTCATTCCTGGGCTGCAGGGCTGGTTCAACATTTGCAAATCAATCAATGTGATACATCACATTAATAAAAGAAAAGAAAAGAGCCATATGATCCTGTCAATTGATGCAGAAAAAGCATTTGACAAAATTCAGTATCTTTCTTAATAAAAGCCCTCAAGAAAGTTGGGATAGAAAGAACATACTTAAATCATAAAAGCCATTTATAAAAAGCCCACAGCTAATATCATCCTCAATGGGGAAAAACTGAGAGCTTTTTCCCCTGAGATCAGGAACACGACAGGGATGTCCACTCTCACCGCTGTTGTTTAACATAGTGTTGGAAGTTCTAGCATCAGCAATCAGACAACAAAAGGAAATCAAAGGCATCAAAATTGGCAAAGATGAAGTCAAGCTTTCACTTTTTGCAGATGACATGTATTATACATGGAAAACCCGATAGACTCCACCAAAAGTCTGCTAGAACTGATACATGAATTCAGCAAAGCTGCAGGATACAAAATCAATGTACAGAAATCAGTTGCATTCTTATACACTAAAAATGAAGCAACAGAAAGACAAATAAAGAGGCTGATCCCATTCACAATTGCACCAAGAATCATAAAATACCTAGGAATAAACCTAACCAAAGATGTAAAAGATCTGTATGCTGAAAACTATAGAAAGCTTACGAAGGAAATTGAAGAAGATATAAAGAAATGGAAAAACGTTCCGTGCTCATGGATTGGAACAATAAATACTGTTAAAATGTCAATACTACCCAAATCTATCTACACATTCAATGCAATCCCAATCAAAATTGCACCAGCATTCTTCTCAAAGCTAGAACAAGCAATCCTAAAATTTGTATGGCGCCACAAAAGACCCAGAATAGCCAAAGTAATTTTGAAGAAGACCAAAGCAGGAGGCATCACAATCCCAGACTTTAGTCTCTACTACAAAGCTGTAATCATCAAGACAGCATGGTATTGGCACAAAAACAGACACATAGACCAACAGAATAGAATAGAGACTCCAGAAGTGGACGCACAAAAGTATGGCCAACTAATCTTTGACAAAGGAGGAAAGAATATCCAATGGAAAAAAGACAGTCTCTTTAACAAATGGTGCTGGGAGAACTGGACAGCAACATGCAGAAGACTGAAACTAGACCACTTTCTCACACCATTCACAAAAATAAACTCAAAATGGATAAAGGACCTGAAGCTGAGACAGGAAACCATCAAAACCCTAGAGGAGAAAGCAGGAAAAAACCTCTCTGACCTCAGCCGCAGTGATTTCTTACTTGACATATCCCCAAAGGCAAGGGAATTAAAAGCAAAAATGAACTATTGGGACCTCACGAAGATAAAAAGCTTCTGCACTGCAAAGGAAACAATCAACAAAACTAAAAGGCAACCAACGGAATGGGAAAAGATATTTGCAAATTACATATCGGACAAAGGGCATCCAAAATCTATAAAGAACTCACCAAACTCCACACCCGAAAAATAAATAATCCAGTGAAGAAATGGGCAGAAAACATGAATAGACACTTCTCTAAAGAAGACACCCAGATGGCCAACAGGCACATGAAAAGATGCTCAACGTCGCTCCTCATCAGGGAAATACAAATCAAAACCACACTCAGATATCACCTCACGCCAGTCAGAGTGGCCAAAATGAACAAATCAGGAGACTAGAGATGCTGGCGAGGATGTGGAGAAACGGGAACCCTCTTGCACTGTTGGTGGGAATGCAAACTGGTGCAGCCGCTCTGGAAAACAGTGTGGAGGTTCCTCAAAAAATTAAAAATAGACCTACCCTATGACCCAGCAATAGCACTGCTAGGAATGTACCCAAGGGATACAGGAGGGCTGATGCATAGGGGCACTTGGACCCCAATGTTTACAGCAGCACTCTCAACAATAGCCAAAGTATGGAAAGAGCCTAAATATCCATCAACTGATGAATGGATAAAGAAATTGTGGTTTATATACACAATGGAATACTACTTGGCAATGAGAAAGAATGAAATGTGGCCTTTTGTAGCAACGTGGATGGAACTGGAGAGTGTGATGCTAAGTGAAATAAGTCATACAGAGAAAGACAGATACTATACGTTTTCACTCTTATGTGGATCCTGAGAAACTTAACAGAAGACCATGGGGGAAGGGACGGAAAAAAAAAAAAAAAAGTTAGAGAGGGAGGGAGCCAAACCATAAGAGACTCTTAAAAACTGAGAACAAACTGAGGGTTGATGGGGGGTAGGAGGGCAGGGAGGGTGGGTGATGGGTATTGAGGAGGGCACCTGTTGGGATGAGCACTGGGTGTTGTATGGAAACGAATTTGACAATAAATTTCATATTTAAAAAAAAAAAAAACGAGAAGAGAGCACCCAGTACAACATTTGATCTCATTCATTGTTAGCGATCATAGAATCATATCAAAGCAAACTGAACGCTATGTGGTCCTAGCATATCCCCACACCTACTAGAAGTTTCTCAAGCCACAACCCCTTTCCCAAAGAAGGGGCTCACCTACTCAAGCATGGCGCCTGAGATCTTGGCACGGGCACTCACACCTCAAAGAAATTACAAGTGCTGTGAGCCCCACAGGTGGTACAAGTGATGCAGAAGAATACCTTCCTTCTGGACATCTACCCAGAGCCTGGATAGGAGGGGAGACTTTCCTCCAGTCAGGTGCACTCATGCCCTCCACCTCCAAAGACAGAACTTTCTGGAAACAAATGTATCACAGCTCACCAAATCAGGAGAAATCCATCCCAGTTTTAGAAATTCAGTTTAGCTGGGGTAAGCCTCCAGGCTCTGAACATAAGCTCTGCCAGAGGTTTATTATTCGTAAATCTTTCCTTCAGACTGGAGGCCTCCCAGAGGCCACGCTCCTTCCAGTATTTTTCTACTTTTCTATGTCAATAAAAACTTTAACTCTTGGAATCCCTCCGATGACAAGTATCAAGATACAGATTAAGGCATTGAGGAAAACTACTGACTTGAAAAATACCTTTTGCTTGTGTCCAAACTACTGATTGGAGGTGAATACTCTGGAGTCAGATGGTTTGTGTCTCTATTTGTAAACATGTGTGAGATTACCACAGCCCAGGAATTATTGTGTCCCGCCAGGAAGAACGCTGTGTCAAGGGATAAATGAAGTTCTCGGCCCAAACTAATCAGCCAATGCAGGTAGTTCGTTCATATAGGAATGAATATCTCTGAACTAACAAGACCCCTTTTTTCGAATACTTTTTAAATGTTTATTTATTTTCGAGAGAGAGAGCACAGCCTCATGTGCAAGTGGGGGAGGGCCAGAGAGCGAGAGGGACAGAGGATCTGAAGCAGGCTCTGAGCTGACAGCAGAGAACCTGATGCGGGGCTCGAACTGGCGAACCGTGAGATCATGACATGAGCTGACGTCGGACATGTAATAACCCAGGCGCCCCAGAACTAACAAGATCCTAACGAATTCATTTTTTAACTAAAAAATATACCCCCTCAGGGCGCCTGGGTGGCTCAGTCAATCAAGTGTCCGACTTTGACCTAGGTCATGATCTCACGGTCCATGGGTTCGAGTCCCATGTCAGGCTCTGTGCTGACAGCTCGGAGCCTGGAGCCTGCTTCGGATTCTGTGTCTCCCTCTCTCTGCCCCACCTCTGCTCACGTTCTGTCTCTCTCTCTCTCTCTCTCTAAAGTAAATAATAAACGTTAAAAAATAAAAATAAAAAATATAACCCTAAAATTTCTGAAAAACCTGTCAGATGTGATGGAAAACATTCGAATTTGCCAGGTTGTGTGCCCAGAGGTTGGCATCCTAGAGACTGAGGAAGAATTCAGGGGCATTCTGAATGTAATGTGGATAAACGTCCTTTTTCACATCCACAGTAACAACACCAGCAGTAAAAATAATCTTGGGATACCAAGAATCCAGAGTCCCTGGAGATAATTGAGATAATATTTAATGTCACAAAATTCCAGCAGAGCCGACAATCTGGATCCCTCTGGAGTTTTAACACGTCTGACTTGTGTCTTCTGTGATCTGGCGATCTGACCAAGAATGTGGAGGCCCTCACTCCTCACTCCTACAGTCTGTTTGGCTTTAAGTGGTAAAATGAAGGCCTAAAGCACGTTTATAATAGTTGCAATGAGAACACTTGGGGACAATAATGAAATTTGGGGATGATCCTTTTGTGTTTAACTACTGCCCACCTCTCGGAACATCTTGGTGGGTCCCTGTTCCTTCAACATATGTGGGCACCTTCATTTGTGTTAATAGGAAATATACATTCAGACAAAAGATCTCACTCCTGTGATGACAGAGTAAAATAATTTGAATTTCAATGGAATGTAATATTAGTTTAAAACAAATTCCAAGATGACATTCTCATACTATAAATTTAAGAAAATCAAGAAATTTAAGAACTAAGCGTCTTAGATTTTTAGGAAAATGTCTTTTAGACCTCTTTCAGAAGGCTTCACCCCACTCACCACCGGGTTGTTCCTGACTTTTGTCTTGGTTCATTTTTAGAGGCAAAGCACAAATTTAACATTAGGATAAAATACCGTGTGCATATATCATGCATGAACAGTTTTGTCTGAAATTAAGGTGCAACACGTTAATAATTTGAATTTATACAGCACTTTGTTCTACAATTATTGAGGAATGTCTAATTCTAAACATCCCATTTCTTACTCGGAAGTGAATGTCCTCTAATATCTAGAATTCTATAAAGGAAAGCTTTATCCACAGCGTCTCGCATTTTTCTTCCCACTAATTTTCATACCTCCAGAAAAGACACATTTAGTTTTCACCAGAAGGGATCAGGTTTTGGCTGAAAGAAATTACATGCCTCAGAATGGAACCTCAGATGGGGTGCCTGGGTGGCTCAGTCAACTGACCGTTAGACTCTTGATTTCAACTCAGGTCATAATCCTGGGGTGGGGGGACTGAGCCCCACGTTGGGCTCCACGCTGAGTGTGGAGTCTGCTTAAGACTCTCTCTCCCTTGGGCGCCTGGGTGGCTCAGTCGAGTATCAGACTCTCGGTTTCAGCTCAGGTCATGATCTTGTTAGTTCGGGAGTTCGAGCCCTGCCCCGGGCTCTGTGCTGGCAGCGAGGAGCCTGCTTGGGATTCTCTCTCTCCCTCTCTCTCTGCCCCTCCCCTGCTCACTCTCTGTCTCTTTCAAAATAAATCAATAAAACACTAAAATAAAAATCTCTCTCTCCCTTTCTCTCTGCACTCCACCCCTCCCAAAATAAAATCAATTACTTTTAAAAGAACAATGGCAGGAAGTCGTGTCTTCTGTAACAGCTGACAGTTCTCTTGGGTGCAAAGCACCGAGCGTGTCCGCATGCTTCCCAGCGCCTATGGGTCTGATGCCAGGGTGGAGCCACGGGGCAGGGACAGTGACCAGGAGGGACTGGGCCCCCCTTGGGCCCTGACTCTGCCTTCCCTGCAGACTCCCGGCTCCTCGCGGCTGACACAGGAGCCACAGTAGCTCTCACGGTGTGGACCAGGCGCCCTGGGGGTGCTGCCCTCCTCTGAGGAAGCGCTCACATCAGAATTATTTGTTATAAATACTAATACAATAATGCTTTGTTAAACCGAGTTCTCTCACGAGGGCACAGTGGAATTTTCCTGCGGCCACGTGACCCGACGTCGCCGGATGGAACGCGGAGGCAGCTGGCTTCTATTAAGTCAGACATTAAAGAGGTTTGCAAAAATGGAAAACATTGCCACTCTTTCACTAAATAGTTTTTTCTGTTTTAGAGAATGCAATTACTCTCTATTTTAAAATGCGACTTGCGTGAACATGTCAGGGGTTTATCGCTTTATTTTTACTGAACTAGGACCTAAACCTTTTTTAAAACGATCTTCCCCCTTTTAGTTTCTCCCATGGGAACCGTCGACGGACAAAACCAACAAAAACGACAGCTCTCCGTGGTCTTCCAGACCCGGGATCGCGGGGCGGTGGGGTCCGGGAAGGGATGGCGGCCACCGTGCCACCAACCGGGGAGAGGGGGCCGCCCCCTTCCCGGGTCTGCACAGCTCCCCTCCCGCCGCCAGCGGCCCACCCCCCGCGTCACACGGAAAAGACCGGTGCCCCACCCCACCCCCCCACCCCCCGCTGCGATCAGGGCACGCTTGGCCACCAACCCCTCTCCCCATCCACATAATGCCCTTTCACCCCGGGGCCGGCCCACTGACCTTGCCGCGCCGAGGGACGAACGTTCCGGCACCTGGGTCTCGCTCGGGCCCCAGCGCAGACTCGGGCAGAGGCCCCTGAAGGCCGGCTGGGAGTTTCTGCAGCCGGTACTGAGAGGGGCACCGTCCCCCCTCCCCCCCAACCCCCAGAGGAGCGGGCACCGGCACAGACCCCGTCCGGCAGGAGGCGGGACCCGCGTTCCAGAAACGTGAGTTCATTTGGTCACCGACACAAAGTGACGACACCTGGAACCCCACCTCACGGGGGGGGGGGGGGGGGCGCCCCCGCCCCCGCGCCGCCACCCCCCCCCCCCCCCCCCCCCAAGGGGGGGGGGGGGGGGGGCCGGCTCGCACCCGGCGGGCCCCCTCCAAGCCTCAGACCCCGTGCGTGACGAAAGCTCCTGCAGATCCAGGCCCGCTGGGGACGGCAGCCCAGCGTGCACGCGCTTTGGCCTCTGCCGCACACGCACGACCCTCCGGGATCCAGACCTCCCTGGGGCCAGCGCGGAGCTCTGCATCCTAAGTCCAGGGGGGGAGGGGGAGGGGGAAGCGGAAGGGGAGAGGGGAGGGGGGAGGGGGGAGGGGGGCTGGGCCGCGAGGCAGGCTGCAGAGCCTCCCGCCCGGAGCTGAGCGCTTCACAGCTTTCCGAGCGCTTATGTCACGTGATCTCATTCTATCCTCACAACAACTCCGACGATTCTCACCAGCCCTAATGAAGAAAGCACAGAACTACATTTGCATTGTAATTATCACGTCGCCCAAAACGGGAGTCCTCCTCTGGGAAGGAAACCGTTTTCTTATCACCGCGTGTAGCTATAGCTTGGTTTTCTTTGCAACAACCGGACCATGGCGCACGCCGTGGGTTGCTCGGATCCGCTCTAACCCGAAGCACAAACACGGCTGGTAAGCTGGTTTGGATACGAGGCGTTATTACCCAGGCGCGTCGCGTGCACGAGGCCGCAGAGGCGGCGAAAGTAAATGTCTAGACTACGCACGTTGGCTTACCATTTTCGCCAGACGTCTTGTCTTTTCCATTGGTTGCCCCAGTGCCTTGTCGCTAAAGGCATAAAAAAAGAGAGAGAGAGGAATTGTTATCAGATGTATTCAGGATTATTTTTCATCTCTTCTGGTGCTGCAAATATCTGTTGCATTATATCACATTCTGTGTTACTTTAGCTCAGATGGTTAAAACGTGGTGCTCATGAGACCAGGAAAGGGTCAACCCCAGGAAGGATCTGTTCAAGTTGCACAGACTGCCCCCCCCCGCCCCCCACGACCCACATCCAAGGAGCACCAGATGGGAAGCTGTTGTCGACTGACGAAAACCTCATCTGGAATATGAGGAGGACGGCCAAGATTTTGTGCCAACCGTCAAGAAGATGAGAATTGTCGTTTTTGCCGGCGATGGCCGTTGTCATTCTAATCACAATGTCCAGGGTCTTACTGTTAAAGAAAAATGTTAATCAACTAAAAAATTATTATGTTTAGTCAGCTTCTCCTACTGTTGAGACACCTTTCCATCCTTGTTTAAGCCTACCCTGTGCACTTTCATTTTACCAGGCTGGCCTCTTATGGTTAGTCTTGGGTCGCTGGGCAAGATTCTCCGGCTGTGAGGTCTGGGGAGCCATGGGAAATGCACTACACATGTCAACATACAAACACGTTTCTTCAGAGCTTATCCAACTACTGTCTTTGACATCATGCTCAGAGTTGTTCTAGGCCGTGGAGAGAGAAGCATTGTGTCAATCCAATTTTCTGGTCATTATCAGAAAATGTGCTTCAGGTCGAACAAGATCGAAGAGATGATAAAGTTTCTAAGTTTCGGGTGAAGAAAATGAAGCCAGGAAGGGAGCCTGATTTGTCCAAGGTCAGGAGCTAGTGGGTAGTACATTAAGACTACAGACAGAATTTCCATGCCCAGAGGTTAGCGTCTTCCAGGAATTGTCATTGTTACTAACTATTCAGATAGGATCCTGGAAAGAGAGAGAGGCGGAGTGCTAAACAAGGAGAAAACCACTACAGATGACTCTCACTGAGGGATAAGGATATCCTCAAAATTTATATTTGGGTCTAGGACTCCAGCCTAAAAACAGTATCATGAAAATAATTATCAGCTCCCATTAGCGTTCAATGTTGTCATAAGAAATTCCCAGATCCTTCGTCCACCCTTGATTAACAGTCGAGGGATCATCCGGAAAAATCTTGCTTTCAGGTCCTAGTTAGTGTAAATAAATCGGGTGAATGATAAAGACTCACGTAAACCGAGTGAACCATCCCTACGGACTCCTGATGCCCCGCGCAGATGGTTACTCAGGAGAATGTGGCAAAGCCAAGTGTCCCGGGGCTCGCCCAGCCCGCCACACACCCTATCCCGGCCAATGTGAAGTGCAAATTGCCCACCCAATTCAGGGGTGCTCTGTCCCGTTCTGGGAAGGTAAACCACTTCTCTATGGCAGGAGGTGGAAGGAATGGCCAAGTTGGAAAGACTATATACGCGTGGGCCCCGTCTTCATGTCTAATGTAGAACACCTTGAGTTTTCAGAATGCTAGACCTGCCGGTGTGTTCTTAGGGAGAAAGGCTACACTGCTTAACCAGACATCCACTCTTCTTCGACACACTTCGAGTAGGGCCCGTGCCGTGCAGGGCGATGACGCCACGGCATCATCGGCTGAACAGTCAACCAAGAGCGTGCATCATCTCCATTTAAATAAATTACACATTTCTTCAATACAGTGGATTTACCAGTAAAAGGCCCCTTTCTTCTCGCCTGCGCTTGTTTTGAAGTCCCCTTTTCAACCTCAAGGCGGTGAGGTGGCTGTCCTGGAGGGAATCGGACCGCCCATGCGGAGGATCCAGCTGGCTCCGCGTCAGCTGTTGGCGACTGAACTACTCCAGTGTTTGCGCCTTCCATCCCTCCCCGCGTAACCCAGGGAGGGGCCAGGGGGGAAAAGCGACTCTCGGGGAATAAAAGGACAGGGTTGGAGAGCTGAATAAAGTCGAACTAAATGGCATACAGATGCAGAATAGATGCACAGTCAACCCTCGCTGTCTTTAAAAACCTTCAACACTGACACCTTTCAAATGTCACGAATACTTCGTCCCATCAAAGGTCACATTGTAGAAACCCGAGGAGATCCGACATGAGAGGTGCACAGGGGAGAAAAGGAGTTCATTTTTTCAGGATCTCTAAGAAAGGGGTTTAGTGTCAGGTCTTCTATGATGGAGGCAAGGTGAAACTGATGGGCGTCACGAGAGATGATCAGAAAATGATCCTGACAAAAAAGAACTATTCACCGGGAGGATCTCTTTTCAAAATTCTCTGAGACCTTGCAGCATTTCTCGGGGAAGGCTGAGAGCAGCGGAGAACAATCCAAGAGCTCTCCCATTCTGGGGGTCTACGGCGGTCATCACACCCGACTGCTTTATCGCCATGGTTCTTGCTGTCCGCCCCTTGTCACGGCCTTTGGCACAGATGCTCTCATTCAGGTCCCCTCCCGGCCCACTCCAGCCTCCCCCCACCCCCACCGCCACCCTAACAACTTCACATTCATAAAACACTCCCGTCGGGGACCGTCCACCACATCTTGTCCCACCACAGACCCAGAACCTTCTTCCACGCCCTCCTAAGTGTCTGAAGAATAACAGACCCTTCCCTGCTCGGCCATCCGAAATCAGCATCCCTGCCGCTCAGGCCAGCTCTGTGCTCATCTCCTCAGACACAATGGCATTCTCTCTTCCAACGTATCAAGACAGTGTCTCTGTCATCGTCCCCAAGACCTCTTGAAGGGACAGAGGGTCTCGTGTGAGAAAGCTTCCACTGAATTTGCCTTTATGATCACCAATGAGACAACTACTCAGCTTATGAGAACACAGACGCATTTTCCTGAAAACTACCTCCCTATATTGCCCTCATTTCACCATTAGGAAATGCTAAAGAGCCGGGGTGCCTGGGTGGCTCAGTCGGTTGAGCGTCTGTATCCGGCTCAGGTCATGATCTCCTGGTTTGTGGGTTCGAGCCCCGTGTCAGGCTCTGTGCCGACGGCTCAGAGACTGGAGCCTGCTTCGGATTCTGTGTCTCCCTCTCTCTCTCTGCCCCTTCCCCACTCACTCTCTGTCTCTCTGTCTCTCAAAAATGAATAAACATTTAAAAAATTGAAAAAACAAAAGGAAACGCTAAATAGCCATCTAAGGAACCTTCTCCAGTACAGGCTGCTGGTCGGCACGACCGCTGCAGAATCTGCAGAGAAGCAGGGAGAAGATGGGAGGGAATGAGGCAGAACCAGTGCCAGAGAAGACTGTCCTCAACCCTCACACACTTGCCAAGCAACTCACCGGGGTCTCAGAGGGGAAGTGTCCTTCCCCAGGGATGTTAACTAATAAAAAGCTAGCATGTCAGAATGTAATAAAGTCCCAATTAAAAGGAGCCTAAATGAAGACTGGGTGTGTGATAGTTTCTTCTGAAAATCTAGTACATGCCATGTACCCATAAAAAAGGCAGGATTGGTACTTCAAGGTATAAATTTTGAAGGAATTTTTCTGACAGTCCCACTGCGCCAAGGGCTGCAGGGAAATAACAAAGAATCTGTCTTCATTTGGTTTCCCAGAAAGCAGAGCCTGAGGCAAATGGTATTTGCAATACCCTTTGTTAGAGAGGAAGGAAGGAGAGAAGGCAGACCCATCATAAGCTGGCCATCCAGGTGCGCCTGACCCTGACCTTGCCCCTCTGAGAGCTGTGTGACCCAGCGGACCCAGGGGAGGAAAGGTAAGCCAGTGAGCCACCAGCTCTTGTCCCTCGCCAGTCCAGACCCACGCCACCAAGTGTCAGTTCCTGGTGCTTCTAGACTGGCCGATGTCTCAAAGCTGGAATCTGCTGGGGGACTGGGAGGAAGCCCCAGAACGGGAGATTCAGAGGTGGAGACTCCTGGCATGGCCGGAGCTGCGTGCTGTCACCTCACACCTCCCTGAAGCCTGTGGAGCCCGCGCTGAGCCGGCCACCCACGGGATCCTCACCGACAGAGCCTGAAGTGACATCTGAGCGGTGTCTGACTCAGCACGTACATTTGTCTGGCTGACTCTTTCAACCAAGTTGCAAACTCACGGACAATCCCTTCATATGAGATACTCCACTAGCAGAATTGGCCACGACTGCTTTCCAGTAAATAAGTGGCTTTGGATCCATTTTTTCTTGTACTTTGAGCTTAGACTGGAGACTGAGGTACGTCTGATCACATGTAGGCCGCATCTAGGCGTGTGCACACATCACTAATACCCATGTCCTAATGGTGCCAGCTGCAGTAGGAAAGGGGGAGGTGCCCCAACCTTCACACATAGACCCAGAAGCAACCTTATTGCATGCTCATGGTAAAATCACCCTTCCTTTGAGAACGAGTGACTGTATTACTCCTCCGTCCTCTATCCTTCCTTGTGAGATCGACTACAAAATCTTGGTGTTCTTGGAGTAGCCACCATTGGGTAACGTGAGTGAGGCATTCACATCAGACACAAAATGTAAGGGGGCACCAAAAAAGTCATTAATTAAGACAAACAATTATATAAACACTTATATGTGGGAAAAGGGAAAGAAAGAAAGAAAGAAAGAAAGAAAGAAAGAAAGAAAGAAAGAGGGAGAGAGAGGGCAAGGAAGGAAGGAAAGGGAGAGAGAGGGAGAGAGGGAGAAAGAGAGAGGGAGAAAGACAGGAGGGAGGAAAGGAGGAAGGAAGAAAGGAAGGAAAGAAAGAAATGGAGAGAAAGAGAAGAGAGAGAAAGAGAGAGGGAAGGAAGGAAAGAAAGAA